>NW_007247742.1:84815-176968 GCF_000164805.1 Carlito syrichta | reverse complement strand
CTTCTGGCCGGGCTCAGTGGCTCAGCCTGTAATCCCAGCACTTTGGGAGGCCGAGGCGAGTGGATGGCCCGAGCCCGTGGGTTCGAGACCCGCCCGGGCAACTTGGCGAGACCTCGTCTCTACAATAAAAATAAAAAAATAGCCAGGCATGGTAGCGTGCGTCTGTAGTTCCAGTTACTTGGAAGACTGAGGCGGAAGGATTGCCGGAGCCCAGCAGGTCAATGCTGGGGTGGCTGTGAGCGTGCCACTGTACTCCAGCCTGAGCGATGGAGTGAGACTCCAACTTAAAAACAAAAACAAAAACAAAAAAGAAGGATTCTGAAGTTAAAATCTGGAAGTGGTGGGAAAAAGTGCTAGAAAAAATTTACTAAATTCCTATTATATGCCATGTACTGTATTGACGTATGACATAGAGCTTATTATAAATCAGAGAAGGAGAAGTGGCTGGTGGCTGTGAGCGTGCCACTGTACTCCAGCCTGAGCGACGGAGTGAGACTCCAACTCAAAAATGAAAAAAAAAAAAAAGAAGGATTCTGAAGTTAAATCTGGAAGTGGTGGGAAAAAGTGCTGGAAAAAATTTACCAAATTCCTATTATATGCCATGTACTGTATTGACACATGACATAGAGTTTATTATAAATCAGAGAAGGAGAAGTGGCTGTATCCCTGACACCTCTCCTGTGATATGAACACTGCTCCTTTAAAAGTCACTAAGTAAAAAGTTAGAAAGAGTCCTGAAGATACACACACACGCACACCTGTATACCCTTTTTCTCATTATTCAGGAACAGCTTAGGATTGTATTCAATATAAGCCTCCCGCCACTGATACAACCAAAGCATTTACCTGGTCTCTGGATGTGATGCCACACATTGTAGTAATGCCAGAGCATTGCAAACTCTGTTAGACTGATGTGCTGTCAAGGTGGGTGGGTTGATAGATGGATAAATATTTACAATTTCCTAAAAAATGAAAATCAGCACCAGATGAACAAGGAATAGATAAAAGTTTTTTTAAAAAAAACCTTCTTAATTTCACATACCTTGCAAGAATTCAATCATCGAAGAGTCAGCACAAACAGAAAATGCTCCTGTCCTTTCATCACAAACATACTTGACTGAGACTAACCAGTTAGTTGCTTCTGTATTTGTCCCTATGAAGATATTTCTATGGGGCAAATGCGGTCACCTATACTTCCTCTTACACTCTGCAGCTGTTGGGACACCTGAGGATCCCTTATATTTTTATACTTCCTGTTTGCAATCTTACTTTAAGTTAGAGTGATGAGACCACCAACCATAAAGTTTGCAAGCAAATCAATCATATTGAATCATAAAGAAGTTTGAGTTTGGTTAGGTAGCAACCACAAAAATGACCTGGATCTATGAGTGGGGATATGTATAAAGGCAATGTATGTAGTCTGTCAAAAAGTGAAGATCTGCTGAACATAAGTCTATTTATTTTCCATAGAAAAATGTTACCGTAACAAAGATCAGCTTCTTGGCTACATGCAGCAGGGATGGAATATGATTTTACTCAACAAAGTTGAAAAGTTAAATTAATCATTTGGGGTGGTTGGGCTCAGTGGCTCAGCCTGTAATCTCAGCACTGTGGGAGGCCGAGGTGAGTGGATTGCCTGAGCCCATGGGGTCGAGACCAGCCTGGGCAACTTGGTGAGATGTCATCCCTACAATAAATAAAAAATTAGCCAGGCGTGGTAGCACACACCTGTAGTTCTGGCTACTTGGAAGGCTGAGGTGGAAGGATCACTAGAACCCAGAAGGTTGGTGCTGGGGTGGCCGTGAGTGTGCTACTGCACCCCAGTCTAGGTGATAGAGTGAAACTCCAAGTCAAAAAAAAAAAGAAAAAAAAGAAAAAAAAGAAAAAAAAGAATTTGGGGTAATGCCAGGTGCAGTGGCTCAAGTCTGTAATCCCAGCACTTTGGGAGGTCAAGATGAGAGAACTGCCTAAGCCCAGGAGTTCAAGACCAGCCTGGGCAACTTAGTGAGACCTCATCTCTACAATAAATGAAAAAATTAGCCAGGTGTGATAGTGTGGGCAACAGAGTAAGACTCTGATTCCAAAAAAAAAAAGAATTTGGGCTAATACTTTAATGAATGATCACTCCACTGCTTTGGTATTTTATGTTATCAATTTATTCTCTACCAATGACCAATCAGGTTTGAACAAATTTTCAGTTATTTATTCGTTAATGCACAAGTGGACCCATCTTTACATATTACTTTCCACCTTCTTCCCTGTCACGTAGATTTATAGTTAGTATTCCTAAATCTGTGTTTCTCAAATGTAGACTATCTGCATTAAAATCAACTGCGGGTGGTGAAAGTGCTTATTAAACACAGATTTTAGGGCCCACCTCAGACTGACTAAATTGAATCTCCTGCGCAGGATCCAAGAATCTACATTTTATCAAAAATCTTAGAGTTTTCTGAAATAGGTTTTATGAATGCTGATGTTTAAAGAATCATCCTCCTAAAATCTTCAGACAATCTGGGCAAAAAAAAAGAGACACATGAGTGTGATGAACATGACTAAACTGACACGCATGGATATATACCCACCTGTAAAAGTGCTGCAATAGTACCAAATGAATGCCACAGCATGGGTGCAAGGTCAGGAACAGATTCTCGCTTCTTACTTAGCTCCAGCAAAGCATTTTCTCTTGTCTCAGGACTGGACAGCTCATTGATCCACTGATAGATCTTTTCTCTATCCACTTGAGCCAATGCAGTAGGCACAGGCTTCAGGTGAAAGAAAATAGGAAAGTCAATGTGAGTTTATTAGATTCAAATCAAGTCTTACTCTGAATAGAGCTGTAGAAGGAATATATTTTCTAAAAATACGAGGGGAGCTCTTCTAAATGCATACATTTGATATAAACAAATTCAACCTCTTTGGCAGTTACTGATGAAAATCTCAAATACACACACATCCTTTGATAATTCCATGTTCAGGAATTTATCCTGTAGGTATGCCTGGGCTGCCCTGAAGACACACCAGGATGTTTACTGCTACACTATTTTAAAAGCAACAAACATCTATTGATAAGGGACTGGTTAATGTATTGGTACATATACCATATATAATAATACTAAATAAAAAACAAGGGGTTCAGAACAGCATACATAATATGCTTCCAAACATTTCTAGAAGCACATGTAAACTGTTCACTGTATTACCTCTAGGGCAGACTTATCTTTTTCATTTTTTAAAATTTAGTAGCTACATGCATGGGCTTGTTACATAGGTATATTGCAGGACAGTGAGGTTTAGGCTTCTACTGAAACTGTCACCCAAATAGTCAGCAGGGTACCTAATAGTTAGTTTTCCAATCCTTAGTCCCCTCCTTCCTTCCTCCTTATAAGAGTCATGTTATCTTTATGTCCATGTTTATCCAGTGTTTAGCTCCCAGGAGACTTACTTTTCATTGTTTACGCCAAAACCCTCTACACAGCTTAAACTTTTTTCTTTTTTTTAAAACCATATGCCTACAACAGTTTTTGAGAGAAAAAAAGTTACATCTTCCCTACCCAATATTGGTCCCTCCCCAGAATTCTGACATCCTCTTCAATGGAGAAAACTAATATAACTTGGAGAGGCCCTCTCTTCTAATGATTCTCATATATACTGTAATTATATCCCTTTATGAACCACCCATTAATTACTCATGTAGGAGATAAACAAACAGGTTTATAGAACGTGCCTTCATTATTACTCTAAAGAATCACAGCTGGGCACACTGTTTTATGCCTGTAATCCCAGCACTTTGGGAGGCTGAGGCAGGGGGATTACTTTAGGTCAGGAGTATGAGACCATAACAAGACCCCATCTCCACAAAGAACTTAAAAATCAGCCAGGCATGATATGCGCCTGTAGTTCCAGCTAAGGCAGGAGGATTACTTGAGTCCAGGAGTTCAAGGTTGTAGTGAGTTAGCTATGATAATGCCACTGCATTCCAGCTGGGCAGCAGAGCAATCCCATCTCAAAAAAAAAAAAAAAATCACAATATTCTCTCCCCCTCAATTTGAGCATTTCGATAATTCTCCACAATTATCAAATAGCACTGTAACCTTGGTTAAGTTCCTTAATTATAAGATGGCCAACTAGAAAAATGGCTACAATTACTACTTCTAAGCTCTAAACTTCTGATAAATTGATGGTGATTTCTGTCCCTATGCTCAATATTTTCTCAGATTAATTCCCCTCAAACCATGAGGAATAAAAGAGCAGGTAGCCAAAAAAAGGGTATCTATCCCCCAGGTGTAAAGTTGTACATTCAAATGCTTTTTAATTTAAATTAAATTAAATTAAATTTAATTTAATTTGAGTTGAGTTGGAGTTCTACTCTGTTGCCCAGGCTGGAGTGCAGTGGCAAACTCACGGCCGCCACAGCCTTGACCCGTTGGGCTTAGGCAATTCTTTTGCCCCAGTCTTCCAAGTAGCTGGAACTACAGGTGTGCACCACCACACCCAGCTAATTATTTTTGGATTTATTATAGAGACGAGGTCTCGCCAAACTGCCCAGGCTGATCTTGAATCCCTGGGCTCGGGCAATCCTCTTGCCTCAGCCACTCAAAGTGCTGGGATTACAGGCATGAGCCACCGTGTCCCACCCAATGTTTTTAATTTTTTTGAGTCGAAGTCTCACTTTGTTGTCCAGGCTGGAGTGCAGTGGCATGTTCACAGCCACTGCAGCCTTGATCTGCTGGGCTCAGCTGATCCTTCCACCTCAGTCTTCCAAGTAGCTAGAACTACAGGCGCATACCACCACGCCTGGCTAATTTTTTTTATTTATTGTAGCGATGAGGTCTCACCAAGTTGCCCGGGCTGGTCTCGTACCCCTGAACCCAGGCAATCCTCTCACCTCTGTCTCCCAAAGTGCTGGAATTACAGGCTTAAGTCACTGTGTCCTGCCCCAGTGCTTTTTAAAACTGTACTACACAGCTTCTCACAGTTAAGTTCCCACTACACCCTAGTGTAATCTTAGAATGATGAGCTACCCATTGTACAGATGGAAAGACAAGGAAGAAAATCACTTCCCTTGTTGAAGAACAGAACGAAGCATAAAATGGACTTTGAGGTGGATTCAAATTTACTCTACCCAACCTGAATAATGGCTTTTTATAAATGGAAGCTTGATGGTAAGCTTTTAGTTTGATGTTTATCATTCACTTGCCTGACAGAATGAACTACAAGGTGTTCTGCTAAACGGACTGTGACACAATGCAGCTTAACGCTTCTTTAAGTGTCTTATGATAATCTACTATAAGCTGTTTTGTAACTCACATCAGTGATGCTCCTCAAGGAATCATAGGGTCCTAAAGCAACACTATAGTAGAAAGACTAGGGTAACTTTTCCTCTTCTTCCCAACAGAAAAGCAGTATTATTCAAGCATTTGCCCTTTCTACACTGCTACAGACAGACCCTCAACTTAAAAAACTATTTTTGGAAATGTAATTCCTACCTGAAGATAGGGTATGCATTTACTTAGAATATTACATCACCATAAAAGCTCAGCAGTAACACAGGCTAAAATTTTAGGCTTAGGTTTCCTGCCCACAGTCTCTTGGACAATCCCACAATCCAGTTAACTATAAAGGGGGTCCTCATAGACATTGCTCCAGCAATACAGTACCTATTCTGTTTAATCTTTCTGGTCAACCTTCCCCAAAGTCTTATCATACATATACCGCCATCAGTAAACTCCATCACCCTCACTAGAGCCAGTCTGTGACTTGCATTCAGCATTCCTGTACCCCATCTTTCCCTGGTAAATACCAGTTAACATACTCTGGAACACCAGGCCCCATCCTCACATAGTCCTCTTCTGGAGCTGGCCTGATGCCTGCATAGGAGATGGTGCCCCTGGTAGTGGTGTAAGCATTCTGGAAGGCCAATGTCTGGTACATACTTAGGCCATAGTCCTCAGACTATGGCCACCTGCTGCTAGCAATACTCCAATTTGTAAGACTACTTTTGGGAGCTGAGCCTCCGTGGAACTTCAGTTCTGAGACCTAGAACCCTGACAGCGTGGTGATGTGGCCCCTACAGGAACTAGCTTGGTGCTATGGTTTCTGCAGCCATTCTAGCAGCAGTTTGGGCAATCTGGTGCCAGGAAATATCTGGAATAGGGATCCTCCTTTTCATCATTCCTGCTGAATGTCACCTCCAACATAGGAGCGGTAGTTAGTTAAGCCAATTGAATAATCTCCTGTCTTGAGATGAACATAATTATTTTTAAAATAAAAATGGGAGCTTATTCTGCCAGGCTCGGTCTTACACAGCTCTCATTTTATAGATGAGATAACTGAAAGTATTTAAAACTTATATGGGCCGGGTGTGGTGGCTCACGTCTATAATCCCAGCCCCTTGAAAGGCTGAGGTGGGAGAACTGCTTGAGGCCAGGAGTTTGAGATTCATCTTGGAAACAAAGTAAAAGCCCCTATCTACCAATCCCTACCCGCTCTCAATAAAAAAGGAAAAAGAAATTATTCAGGTGTGGTGGCACATGCCTATAGACCTAGCTATTTACAGGCTGAGGCGGGAGGATTGCTTGAGCCCAGGAGTTGGGGGTTGCAGTGAGTTATGATCACATCACTGCCTGGGTAACACTGCAAGACCCTGTCTCTTAAAAAACAAAACAAAATTTTTTTTTTTTTTTGAGTTGTAGTCTCACTCTGTTGCCCAGACTGGAGTGCAGTGGCTGCTCCCAGCCACCGCAGCCTTGACCCACTGGGCTCTGGCAATCCTTCCGCCTCAGTCTTCCAAGCAGCTGGAACTACAGGCGCATGCTACCACGTCCGGCTAATTTTTGATTTATTGTAGAGATGGGGTCTCACCAAGTTGCCCACGCGGGTCTCGAACCCATGGGCTCAGGCAATCCACTCACCTCAGCCTCCCAAAGGCACAGGATTACAAGCTGAGCCACCGAACCCAGCTAACAAAACAAAATTTAAATGGCAAGACAGGATTTGAATGCAGGGGGTCTGGCAACAGAGACCACACTTTTTAACTGCTTTGCCAGTGCTGCTTCTCATCTGCCTGAAAGATTAGATCTAAATATGCCTTTATTAATAAACTGTCTCCTTTGGCCTATACAATATAGTGAATATAATCGCAGACAAAATTAAAATATTATGGCTGTTAGTTCAACAAAATCTAATAGAACACTCAGTACCATGAACAATATCACTGATGTTAGAAGAAATGCTGTAGGGGCTGGTTGCGGTGGCTTATACCCTGTGATCCTAACACTTTGGGAGGCCGAGGTGGGAGGATGGGTTGAACCCAGGCATTTGAGACTAGCCTGGGCATACACAATGAGACCTGGTCTCTACAAAAAAAAAAAAGACCAGGCATGGTGGTGCACACTTGTAGTCCCACCTGCTGGTTGAGGTGGAAGGATCGCTTGAGCCTACCTAGGAGCTTGAAGATGCAATGAGCCATTATCTTGTCACTGTACTCCAGCCAGGGTGACGGTGTGAGACCCTGACTCAAAAAACAACAACAAAAATTCCTCTACTTATTGAGATTACAAAGCACTTAATGGGTATAATTTTAATGGGAAAGTCAGTAAAATAGTTTGACATAGTTCCTTATGTCACATTATGGCTCAGATGTGGCATAATTTAGTAGTGAGAGCCACCACTACCACACACAAATGTACATACAACAATTTTATAGCATACATAGGAACTTAGTTGTTTTGGAGAATAGAAATATTTTTTCCATTTTGAGTTAAATATTAATTTATATTACCAGATGATTGGTAAAATATTTTAGACATCATCCCTAAATAAAACATCCCAGCATAACTAACTTTAGTATCTTGGTGGTAATAAAAACTCAAAATGTATCTTATTCTCCAGAATCCCAAAGGTTATTTAGGCACACCTTCAAAAAATCAGAAGAATCTGAAAATTGATGTCTTTCTCATAGGAGGTAGGAAGTAAAAAAAGTTGGGTAGGTAAGAGAAGATAGGGAAATGAGCTGCATTTTCTTTTTCAACTTGGTTTCACTTGATCACAAGGTGGTTATTATCCTCATTTTATAACTGATGAAAGTATGGATAGGCAACAGTGAACAGATTTCTTCCTCATCCCGCTCTATAACTACCACCTCTCAAGAGTCTTAGTTCAGATGCTACAGCTCTTTGAATTTTAAATTTACTGATACATTTCTGAGGTTGTGACTGGTACAGAACTCAATCTAGTAGCATTCGTTGCTCAGTGGCAGATAAGCAAATTCACCTATGGCATCCCTACTGGAGATTAATTAGCAAACTTAAAACAAAAATAATAGCAGGATACTAACCAAGAAAACAGAGGTTAACATGTTAAAAAGCCTAGACTGTTTAAGAATCAAATGAAGGCCAGGTGCGGTGGCTCACGTCCATAATCCCAGCACTTTGGGAGGCTGAGGGGAGAGGATTGCCTGAGTCCAGGGGTTTGAGATCAGCCTGGGTAACTTGGTGAGACCTCTTCTCCACAACAAATCAAGAAAAATTAGCTGGGCGTGGTCATGCATGCCTGTAGTTCCAGCTTCTAGGAAGGCTGAGGTGGAAGGATTGACTGGACCCAGCAGGTCAAGACTGCGGTGGCCATGAGCAGCATGTCGCTGCCCTCCAGCCTGGGTGACAGAGTGAGACTTCAACACACACACACACACACAAGAATCAAATGAAAATTATGGAACTTTTGCTAAAAAAAAATTACACAATTGCAAAAACACAAAAATCTACATATAATTTGTGGGAGTTCATAGACTCCTTGCAATACATCCATGCACCCAGAATTAAGAATCTGTTTATCAAACTGAAGAAAATACCTCAATTTGCAAGTGGCTACATAAGTATGTAAATTGAACACAGTACACTGAGTTGGGAGTCTGGAGTGCCTTCAAAATCCAGTTTTGTCATTTCTAGAATTGTGTGTCCTGAGATAAGTTATTTAACTTCCCAAGCCTCAATTTTATCATTGTTAAAGTGAGGAAAATATTTTTTAAAAATCAATTTTATTGAGGTATAATTTGCATACAATAAAAGTGAACCCATTTTAACAGTATATTTCAACGAATTTTCACAAATTTATATACCCCAGTAACTACCACTACAATTAAGATACACTTTCTTCACCACAAAAAATTTTCCAATGCCTCTTTCAGTAAACCCCATACTCAGTCCTAGGCAACCATGGATATTTTCTGCTACTATAGGTCTACCTTTTCTAGAAATTATTTATAGGAGGCAACATTTACTGAGCATTCTATGTGCCTGGCACTGTGGATTACCTCACTTTATCCTCAAAATTATAAGAACAGGTTAATGGAGTTTTAACATGCTCAAGGTCACACTTCTCTCTAGAGTCCTACTTGGTCTACAGGACCAAAATCACTAACACTCCTCCAAGTTGAAGAAATTATTTCTTAAGAATTCAACAGAACTCTTATTTTGAGTTGGAGTCTCACTTTGTCACCCAAGCTGGAGTGCAGCGGCACATTCACAGCCACCCCAGTGTCGACATGCTGGGCTCTGACGATCCTTCCAGCTTAGCCCAAGTCACTGGAAATATAGGCGCATGCTACCACGCCTGGCTAATGTTTTTGAGATTTATTGTAGAGATGAGGTCTTGCCAAGTTGCCCAGGCTGGTCTCAAACCTGCAGGCTCAGGCAATCCACTTGCCTCGGCCTCCCAAAGTGCTTGGATTACAAGCTGAGTCACAGAGCCCAGCCAGAACTTTCTTAAGTTTAATATTCCCTTATATCATAACTCATTAATACTCAGACACATAAAATCCTTATGAGAAGTCTGACTTATAATATTAGTTATTATCCTCAACACTTACTTACTTCCAAGATTAGGAAAAAGCTCTATTGCACATTACTATAGATTATATTAAATACATCCTGCTAAAATCAACAGTCTTTTAATGAATGTGTTGAAAATAATTTCCCCTTCTTTGAGTAAATTTAAAAATTGATGTTGATGGTGTCTTAAGAAGAAAATAGCCAAATTATCAACACAACTTTATGTTTAAGGGCCAAAATACTTTTTTCCTACCCAAGATTATGACAATGAATAAAGAAAAGAATGGGATAAGATTGAAATAGAGATTATTTCCCCAAGTCTAGAGATGGCTCAACACATGACTTTGGGTGTCAGCATAAAGACAGTTCAAGAAAATGCACTTCCTAAATAGGGCTGAAAGTATTAAATTAGCTTAATTACCCTAATAACTTCATTAAAAAAGAGTCAGAGTGTTTTTTTTTTCAAAAATAACTTTTTTTTTTTTTTTGAGTTGGAGGCTTACTTTGTCACCCAGACTGGGGTGCAGTGGCTGTTCCCGGCCACCGCAGCCTCGACCTGCTGGGCTCTGGCGATCCATCCGCTTCAGCCTTCCAAGCAGCTGGAACTACAGGTGCGTGCTACCACACCCGGCTGATTTTTTGGTTTATGGTAGAGATGAGGTCTCACCAATTTGCCCAGGCGGGTCTCGAACCCGCCGACTCAGGCAATCCACTCATCTCAGCCTCCCAAGGCGCAGAATTACAAGTCGAGCCACCGAGCCTGGCTAAAAAAATAACTTTTTAAAAATGGAAGTGAACAAGGAAAGAGAAGTTAGGCAATTTGCCTAAAGCTTCAACAGAAGACTCAGGAGGAGGCAGTGAATTAGATCCTTTATCGTTCACAATGTTCTTTCTGCTTCCAAAGTGGAGTGCATCTGGGAGTCCATCACAATGTAAATAAAGAAATGCAAAATGGGCCAGGCGTGGGGGTTTATGCCTGTAATCCCACCACTTTGGGAGGCGGAGGCGAGAGGATTGTCTGAATACAGGGGTTTGAGACCAGCCTGGGCAGCTTGGCGAGATCTTGTCTCTACAAAATAAATAAATAAATAAATAAGTTAACCAAGTGTGGTGGCATGTACCTGTGGTTCCAGCTACTTGGAAGGCTGAGGTAGAAAGATTACCTGAGCCCAGCAGGTCGAGGCTGTGGTGGCCAGGAGCGTGCCACTGTAATCCAGCCTGGACAACAGAGTGAGACTGCGACTCAAAAAAAACCCCCCAAAAAACCATAAAATGACTAATGATGCTGCTGGTTAGCTGGAAAGTGAGAGAAAGACAAACGCTTAGGAATGCTAAAATTGCTAATGGAAATTAGTGAGGAAATTTTAAAAAATGCATTTCCTAATGGCTTATCTTTGGCTGTTTTAGTAGCATAACATCCATTACAGAAAACCTATCGCATGTGATGATTTGTAATTCTGTTAATCTGAAGCAACCTCCAAGGTCCATAACAAAGTAATTTGTTACTTTATTGAGGTAGGAATTAGAGTCTGAAGGCTGAAGTCTGGGAGTGAGTCATTTAATCAGTGAGTGAACCTAGCTAACCACTGAGCATTTTATTATTCTTTAATCCTTAGAATAATCCTGTGTAGTATTTTTATCCTTATTTAATAGAAGAGAGAAAGAAAAAAATTATATTCAATGGTGGCAGTAATGAAGATGTTTAGGATATAGTCCACAAAAAAATGACAAGAGCTTACTACACTATACATTTCTAGCATAATATAAAACTGCTCAAGTCAAAGTTTAAGATACTTCCTGGCTGGGCAGGGTGGTTCATGCCTGTAATCCCAGCACTTTGGGAGGCTGAGGCAGGAGGGCTGTTTGAGCCCAGGAGTTTGAGACCAGCCTGGGCAACAAGGTAAGACCTTACCTCTACAAAATAAGGAAAGAAAAAAATTAACCCAGTGTGGTGCACGCAACTGTAGTCTCAGCTACTTGAAAGGCTGAGGCAGAAAGGATCACCTGAGCTCAGGAGGTCGAGGCTGTGGTATGCTGTGATCATGCCATTGCACTCCAGCCTGCATATCAGAGTGAGACTCCCACTCAAAAAAAAAAAAAGATACTTCCCAAAGTATCTCAATTTCTCTCTCTAGTAAATAACATCCTGCATTCACATGTGACCACAATTTCCTTTCAAATGAGACAAGATTTCCCTGTGTTGCCCACGCTGGAGAGCAATGGTTATTCACAGGTGCAATCATAGCACACTGTAGCCTGGAATTCCTGGGCTCAAATGACGCTCCCTCTTCAGGTTCCCAAGGAGCTGAGACTGCAGGCATGTACCACCACACCTGGCTTACATTCTCCTTTGATAGTACTTTCTATCTTCTTAGCTGAAGTGCTGATTTACCTGCTATTTAAAAAAAGAGATATGCATAAATACACATTTTCACTATTAGGTAGAAAGTATTTTCTCAAGTGGCTTTGGCTATGGGCACTGTTGCATGCATTAACTCTGCTTCTCAACTTCTAGTGAAAGATATACATCACTACTGCCCCTTTACCCAGATCAGAATAATACAGGCAGTTTTGTCCAATGGAAGGCATGAAGGATTGAGAAGGGGTGGCTCAACTTTGTACATTTTGATCTCTTCACTGGTTAAACAGACTAGTGAATGAGTGGTACAAATGAACTTGTCAGAGCTCCAGTGTGGTGCAAACAGCATAACAAGTTAAAGTGCATCTAAAAGTTCAAATTTTTAAGTTAATGTAAGGCATTGTAAATTTAAATGAAGAAACTTGTACCAAAGCTTATTATAAATAATAATATAAGTATAAGTAACCAAAGCTTTAATGGTTGTTCAAAAGATGCATTAGGAAGCAACTGAAAATAAAAGGAATTAAACAGCTCTAAGTGTTTGGGAAGGCACAAGGAAAAGAGTGGCTTGATATCAAAGGTACAAATCCCAGAGAAGACATGATCAGATTCTGAGAGGCAGACAAGTCAACCTTAGAAGAATTTCCCTTGTTTAACATGCCTCTCCCCTACTAGCAGTAACCTTGAAAGAAGGAACAAAAAAAACTAGGGAAATTGAAAGCACCTAATTGAGACATACGAAAAGTACCTATCCATAGTGAACAGTTACAAACATTTAGAAACACAGTGGTAAGAACCAGAGATACCACCAGTTCTGGAAATGACAAGATGATAGAGATCAAATCTCAAAAAGCAGTTTTCTATAGCTTAGTCACACTTGGCTCAGTTTTTCACCTTTTGTACTTGAAGTTAAGGCAATTTTTTGGTGCTCTATTTAGTAATTATGTCATTTTGCCTGATAATGCAAGTTCAGTACATTACTTTCTCTAAATCACTTCCCCTTGATGAAAAAGATAAAGTGGAATTGGCCTTTTAGACAAGTGTGCTCAAATCAAACGATCCCCTTTTCCCATTATGGCTATGTCTTCCCAGTGGTCAACTCCCTCATCTATACTCTTTCATTCAGCAAAATATTTAAATCCTATCCTGGCACTGAGGAAATCATGCAAACAAGGTCCACAGGATCCCTGTCCCTGCCTTCAAGGAGGATACAGACAACAGAGTAAAGGGATGCGGGACTCACACATTGGGGTCGGTGCTATAGTGGTTCGCTAAGAAAGTTAGAGGCACGGAATTATTTTGGATGGGGTGGCCAGAGAAGGTCACTCTGAGGTAGATTTAGGTAGAGACCCGAAGAAGATGGAAGTGGATGAACAGTAAGCTCAAGGAGAGTTTAATGAAAAGGTGCCAGTTATACCTACGTGCTGCGTGTGTGTGTGTAAGGGGAAAGGGACATAGAGACCAGAAAGTGCATATTGGAGGAGAAAGGCACGTATAGAGGGTTAGAGGTGGCCAATAAAGCTTAAAGGGGCAAGAGACATAAAACGAGATTGTAAACCTGGGTAAGAACCATATCATACAGGTCCTTGCAGGCAATGGCAAGGAGTCTAGACTTTATCCAAATGCAATGGGAAGCTACAGGAATATCTCAGACAGGTGAATTACAAGATTCATCTTTCTTGTTAAAAGATCACGCTAGCAAAACGAGATGTACGAGAAAGGTTTTAAACGCAGAGAACTGTAAGCCAGATACGATAATTATGCCCTTCTCCAGGCCTTAGACTTTCCATATGTAAAGCAAGTGATTTAAGCCAGAAGCCATTTCCTTCCCGCTGCGATGTGCCTAGGCGGTGAGTTCTGAGAGCATGGGCCGCAGCAGACTGACCACGGAACTCCCCTCACCCCCGCCAGCACGCAACACAACTGGAACTGCTGGTCAGCGCAATGTATCAATGAATGGCCTGCCCCGGCCGCGAGGGAGGCGCTCGGGGCGCGGGACCAGGCCCGGCGCCCGAAAAGAACACGATGTGTCGCGCGGGAGGCCGCGAGAGGCGTCCGGCGAGGAAAGTGGAGAGCCCAGGGTGTGCCCGAGGGAACTGGGGCCTCGTAGGTGGAGAGCAGAAAGAGCTGGACTCGGGGCTCGGCACAGAGAGTTAGGATACAAGGCCGAAACGCGGGGCTAAGGAAGGGTTTGGGGTCCAGGCCGGGAGGCCAGCCACTCACCGCAGCTGTCGCCAGGCTGTGCATGTTGGGAACGGCCGCCGCTCTCCTTCCTCCGTCGGACGCGCCGGACCCGCGTCCCAGCTTCAACGCCTCTGCCGCCGAAGACGATGAGCCGCCGTAGCCGCCATTCGCCTCCGGCTCGCTCCGCCCCCTTCGCAGCCCTCTGACCTCTCACCCCTGACCCCGCCCACACAACCTCCTCCCGCCTCCTCGCCCTCGGTATACTTAACAGTCCTAGAGGACTGTATGTCCTTTGCCCCTTACGATTCAGGGCCAGAAGGACGTCCGCGACCTACTAGTCCCCGCAGCCTCCGGCTTCGAGCAGTACTCTCCAGAGAGCGGCATGAACTCTGACCCTCCTCCGCCAGTGAAGGGCGGGAAAAGACGAGCGGGCCAAGGAGGACAAGTACTGCGCATGCCCGAGTGGGCTGAGTAAGCGGGGAACTGATGGGAGGGCGTATGTGGGTGAAATGGAAAGTGCGCGTGCGTACTACAGTCACGACCGGGGCGGGGCTATACGGGCTAAGCGTCGCTAGGTGCCGGGGCGGGGAGGGGCAAAGGCGTCGAGGGGGCGGAGTTTGCCAGCTTACGCGCACGCGTCTGTTCTGGTCGCGTCAAGTGTGCGTGCGTGCGTGCGTGTTTGCGTGTGGTCACAGTTCCCGCCATCAGCCGCTCTCCCTGACTGGGGGTAGCGAGCGGCCTCGTTCCTGCGGGTTCAGCGTCCCTTCCTTCTTAATTCCCGGCTCCTCCAATCCCGCTCTGGCGCTGTGCTTTTGGCAGGCCTGTCGGGAGACTCCGGACTTTCAGGCACAGGTAAGACTGGCGGGGTAGCTTCTCAATTGAGCCGTTTTCCCTGGCGCCCCCTCCCCCGTGCTATCCGCCCACTCGGCGTTGACTCTTCTGGAGTTCGCCCGGCTGCTGCTCAGCCCGCCCCAACCCCTCGACGCTCCCCTGGCCTTACAGGTACTCCACCTGGGTATTCCACCCCCGGCTTTCCCCGTCTTTTGACCTGGTCTTTATTGTCACCTGCTCCCTTCGAAACCAGAACCTAGCCCCTTTTCTCTGGGACTGTAGTCGTCCACCACTTGCCCCGTAACAAGGCCTGCTGACTCTTCAGGTGACTTCCGTTGCCTCACATTTCATCAGGCTTTGGGCATGAGATTCATTCACTCTCTTGACCACCCTTCCTTTTCTTTCTCCTAATCGGCCCTCACTAAAAAGCGTGAATTGTATTTGTGTTGTGCGTTTCGTTGCTCTCCATCGCTAGCCGTCAGGTGAGGTTGTTAGGCTTACCTGTTTGCCTATTTTGAGTCATGATCCATGAAAGGAAATGATAGTTGATGACAAAGTTCTGTGTTCTGGAAAGTTGTCCTGGAGTGGTTTTGTGGTAGTCCTCTCAGAATTTTAGCTCTGTGTAAACACATTGGGGTGGCAATGCCTAATAAGTCTCTAACTAATTGGAAGAGGTATCCAAGAGGGCTGTAGGCAATTGGACATCGGACACTTCTGGGCTGAATATATAGATATGTCCATATGTCATCTGCCATGTTAGTAATTGAAGCTGTGGATGAGGATGAAATTGCTTAAAGTATAATGCTAGAAAAGAAAGGGCACCTAGGATGGAGCATTGAGAGTTGCTTGATGTTTAATAACTGGATGCAGGAGGATGAGTCTTGCCAGAGATGAATAAAGTATCAATAGTGTTGCATTCTGCTGAGAAGGAAAATTGAAAGACTGAAAAGCCCAGTGACACAAAAGTAGCCTTAGAGATTGATGAAGTAAAATGAATATTTGGGTTCAGTCCTAGATCCTGTCCTTTTACTCTTCTGTTCCTCCTTAAGCTTTAAATTTCCCTACATATTGATTACTTAAAAATTTTTAAGCCTATTCTTTGTTTTCAGCTCCATATCTAAATAGCCAATCTAAATAGCCAGTTGTCTGACTTCTCAAGTTGGTTTTTTCTTACGAATTTCAAATAAAGCCAGAGTCTTGATCTTTCTCACCATATCTGAATTTTTCCTTCTCTAGTGTTCTATTTTATTAAGTGACATATCCATTAATCTAGTGACACAGGCTAGAAACTTGAGAGACCTTCTTGAGTTCTCCATCATCCCATGTATCCATACCCTCTCCAAGTTGTATGTATTCTTCTAGTATATGTCCTGAATCTATTTCTGTACATCTTCAGCATCACTTTTCTCGTTCAAGCCACAGTTCTCTTTTACCTAAACTTGATTGCCCTTGCTCTCAGTATGCTCATCTGTAAAATGGGAATAATGAGGATTTTCACCTTATTGGGTTGTTATGAAAATTAAATGAGATAACTACGGTAAGCACATGGCACACAGTAAATGGCCAGTAAGTATTAATTGCTACTGTAATTGTTATAAGCTGAACAACTTCAATACGCTCTCCTCTGATTGCTTTATTGTCTTCCCTTCTTGCTCTTTTTCACTCTCCATCCCAAACCCTAACAAACCATGTCACGTCTCCATTCAGCAGTAACGTTCAGCAGTAACGTATTTCTTTGCTTAAAACCTTTCAGTGGATTTCCCATTTCTCAGTGCTTATTACATTTAGGATAAAATTCAGTGTTCTTACTGTGGTCCACGAGACTGCATAACCTGGTTCTTACCTACTTTATTAGCTTCATCTTTTACGCATCCTCCTCTCTCTCACTAAATTCTAGCCACACTACTTTAAGTTTCCTTAGTCTTACCAAGTTATTTCCAGTTCAGGATTCAGGACCTTTGCACATTCTCTTTGCCTGGAGTGGTCTAGCACCACCATCTACCAGTCAACTCATTCTGCAGTTTTCAACTGCGGTGTACTTTCTTGGGTAATTCTTCTCTTGATGTCCTCTCCCTCTCCCCTAAGTCTTAAGTCATAAGTCTCATAATGCCCTCTGTCTTACTTTATATTATTTTCCAGAACTTGTAGTTATATATTTACTTGTATGATTATTTAAAGTCTGTCTCTGATTTAGAATATAAGCTCGTGACTATTTCACTTTTATTTCTCAAGAATTTATTAAATGACTAACTAAACTGAAACTTGCTGTAAGAACCATTATGTCTTTTGGAGGCATAAGCTTACTTATTTTCTTGTCATCTCATAACAAAGCTTATCATTCTGCAGAAAAATTAAAGGACACATGAGAAAAATTATTTTTCCAGCTTTGGATACTTTTGCCCATTCTTATATCATGAAGCCATTCAGATTTTAGAGTCTTTGAATTAGAGGTAAATTTTATCTAGGTCAGCTTTCTTCTTTCAGTCACAACACTATTTTTATCTCTTTTGTACATTTGTTTTATAGATCTTTTTTAAGGAAAAAAGATTTTAAGACATCATTATGTAACAATGTTTATAAAGTCAACAAAGAATATACTCTTTTTCACTGACTTCTTAGTTTCAAAATGTAGCAAGAATAAATAAACCAAGACACAAGTTGATCAGGTGCAGGCTAGTCCTGTAGTCTCTTGTTTTTTTACAGCAGATGCATTCCTAAAGTTCTGTTGGTTGGTTTGTGTGTGTGTGTGCTTGTGTTGTGCATCATTTGTACATGTTTTCATTAAGATAATTGTAGTTTTTAAATAATCAAGGAATTAATCTTTCTATAAATGATCACTTTCCTTTTTTAAGCTTTAATTTTGTATTTTAGATTCTTTTAAAAAGGTATGTTTATATTTTCTTTAGCTGAGTTGATGGCTTCCGGAGAACTGGCAGAATATGAGTAGTTTCCCAAGAAGAGTGCTTTGCCTTTGGCACAAGGATCAGAATAAAGGTGAATTGTTATTACATAGGGTTTTTCAGTAAAAGTCACTGAAAAGTAAGTAATGTTTTGTTTTGGATATATGTTTCCAAGAGTATGCAAACTGGCAAGAATTACTGTGTTTTCTGTGTTTATTTTATAGTAATAGTTTTATGTTGTAGAATGCTGTCTTTACCATAGAATGCTCTCTGGATAAGGATGTTTTCAAAGCAGTACCTCAAATGTGAGCATTTAAATAAATGTACAGAGTACAAACAACATTTTTGCCAATATTACTGACTGCACTTTCATGGTATGCTCAAAGTTGAACAGCCATTTTTTTTTTTTTTTTTTTTGAGTCGAAGTCTCACTCTTGTCACCCAGGCTGGAATACAGTGGCATGCTCATGGCCACCACAGCCTCGACCTGCTGGGCTCAGGTGATCCTTCTGCCTCAATCTTCCAAGTAGCTGGAACCACAAGCATGGGCTACCATGCCCAGCTAATTTTTTTTTTTAATGTATTGTAGAGACAAGGTCTTGCCAAATTGCCCAGACTGGTCTTGAACCCTTGGACTCAGGCAATCCTCTTGCCACCGCTTCCCAAAGTGCTGGGATTATAGGTATGAGCACTGTGCCCAGCCTGAACAGTAATTTTTTTTTTTTTTTGAGTTGGAGTCTCACTCCGTCGTCCAGGCTGGAGTGTAATGGCATGCTCATGGCCACCCCAGCAGCAATCTACTGGGCTCTGGCGATCCTTCCACCTCGGCCTTCCAAGTAGCCAGGACTACAGGTGCACGCTATCATGCTCAACTAATTTTTTATTTATTGTAGAGATAAGGTCTCGCCTAGATGCCCGGGCTGGTCTTGAACCTGCAGGCTCAGGCAGTCTGTTCGCCTCGGCCTCCCAAAGTTGCTAGGATTACAGACTGAGCCCAGCCTGAACAGTAATTTTAATAATTGTGAAAACAATTAGGGAAAAGGGAATCTCTCGTGACATAAATAATTAATTCATTTTAAGTATCTGCTGCTTTCCTAAAATTGCTTTGATAAGAGAAATAACGTCACAAAGTTAAAGGACACTTTGTCTTAGGTTTATTGAAAGCTTAACTGTTGATGGATCATGCTTTATACTGAAAAAGAAACTTAGCTTTTTTTCTCTTCACCAAGTAGGGCAAGCCTGATAATGCAATAAATTGACAAAAGTAGATATTGTTAATTCACTTAGTGCAAAAGCAGGTAATGAACTATACTGATGCATTAAGAAAAAATTTTATTATATTGATTCTGCCAGTTTTATGTTCTGCATTTTTCAGGTTTTTTTCCGTAGAAGAGAGGTTGCTAGTAGAAATAGTTAAGAAAATGTTTAATATCCGAAGTAAAATTTTATACAATTATCCAAAACTGTGTTGAAATATTTGGGAGCCATAAATTAGAAAGACACAGAAGTAACTGATAACAATTTAAATTTCTCATATACTTTAGTGAACTTTGAAATATTTCTCTCTAAATTTTGTTAAATAATGTCATTTTTTTTTTTTTTTTTTTTTTTTGAGTTGGAGTTTCACTCGGTCGTCCAGACTGGAGTGCAGTGGCCGCTTCCGGCCACCGCAGCCTCGACCTACTGGACTCCGGCGATCCTTCCGCCTCAACCTTCCAAGGAGCTGGAACTACAGGCATGCACTACCACGCCTGGCTAATTTTTGATTATTGTAGAGATGAGGTCTCGCTGCCCAGGCGGGTCTCGAACCCGCGGGGTCAGGCAATCCACTCACCTCAGCCTCCCAAAGGCGCGGGATTACAGGCTGAGCCACCGAGCCCGGCTAATAATGTCATTTTTAAGTAATATTTTTTTGGGGGGTAATTAAAAGTCAGTGACTTTTACTTATTTTGGTCTGTAAGGCGAACACTATGGTAATGGGATTTTGTATTCTCTTTTATTTTGGCATCTTGGTCAATAATGACATATAAAGAAAGATAAGGCAATTTGACAAGAGATTGAACTTTTATTCTGGAGTTTCTTCGTTGAGCAGTGAACAATGTGAATCCCAGTTTGGGCAAATATACTAATTCTTAAAATAATGCACTCTGTAACTATGAATTAATCATTATTCTTCATAAATGATTTTTCTCCCACTGAATTTTTAACAAGGTATGCATAGGACAGCTTTGAATTTAGTGGAGATGTTCAGATGTACATAGAAAAAACTTAAATGTAGTCTTCAAAAGATGAGTTATGTGTAATATAGTACATAGCAATATTCTTGTAAAGAGCTTGGTAAATATAACCCTGTATTGACCCTAAAAAGGTACTTATGATTCCAGTATCTGTTGTATATTTTAACAGCAAATTGAATAAAATTGACAGTACTGATTTGTCCGTTATTCTTGAACAATGAGTTTCTGTTTCTTGTGTGTCAGATACTGTCCTATTGAGAATGTAGAGATTAAAGAACGTACTCCCTATCTTCAAATAGTGAAGTCTAGTTAGGGACAAAGAGTTTTAGACAATATAAAATACAGTCTGATAAATACTCTACTAGAAGTAAGAGCATAGAGTAAAATAGAAGGATAGAGAAGGATTTAAACAGCCTTAGTATGGATATGAGGGAGAGAACAAGTGAAAGGCAGTTAGAAAAGGCTTCTTAAGGCTGGGTGCAGTGGCTCATGCCTATAATCCTAGCACTTTGGATTGCCTGAGTCCACGGATTTGAGATCAGCCTGGGCAACATGGCGAAACCTCATCTCTACAATAAATAAAAAATTAGCTGGGCATGGTGACGCATGCCTGTAGTTCCAGCTACTTGGAAGACTGAGGTGGAAAGATCACCTGAGCCCAGCACGTCAAGGCTGGGTGGCTGTGAGCATGCCACTGCACTCCAGCCTGGGTGACAGAGTGAGACTCCAACTGGGGGGGAAAAAAAAGAAAGACAGTCTTCTTAAAGAGGGTAACATCTAAACTGAGTCTTGATTTTCCAGCCAGGGGAAGTAATTAAGGAGGGTTGGGGATGGGGAGAACACATAAAAATCCTCTAGATATGACCACAGTATGTGCAAAAATATAGTGGCTTGAGAACATACGACTTTTGGGAAATGTTATAAGTGATTCAGATGGCTAGATTTGGAGGGCTTATTGGAAATAGAGAGGTAAGCAGAGACTAGATCATGAAGGCCTTTATGTAATGTTAATGAGTGTAGATTTTATTGTGAGGTCAGTAGGGAGCCATTAAATGATATTAAGGAGAGGCATATAGTTTGATCTACAGTTCATTATAAAGCTGTCTGAAAGGTGTGTGGAGGTAGAATTGACAGGACTCTCCTCTGATCTTTAATTTCCAATCCAATACCAGTAATCATCAAGAAGGAAATCAAAGACTACTCTCATGTTTCTGTCATGGGAAACTGGAGTAGGAGAGAAACCAAGTATTCTTTGCAGAGCTGAGAGGCAAAGTGGAAAAAAAATCTCAAGGACATGTCCAACAATGAAGCACACAGTAGTAATTGCAAGAAAAAGTATTATAGCCGGGCTCGGTGGCTCAGCCTGTAAACGCGCGCTTTGGGAGGCTGAGGTGAGTGGATTGCCTGAGCTCGCGGGTTCGAGACCTGCCTGGGCAACTTGGCAAGACCTCATCTCTACAATAAATCAAAAAATTAGCCGGGCGTGGTAGCGCGCGCCTGTAGTTCCAGCTACTTGGAAGGCTGAGGTGGAAGGATCACCAGAGCCCAGCAGGTCGAGGCTGCAGTGTCTGGAAGCGGCCACTGCACTCCAGTCTGGGCAACAGAGTGAGACTCCAACTCAAAAAAAAAAAAAGAAAGTATTATGCAAAGTGAGAGAAGCCAGAGTCAGGAAACAGCATCGTGTATTATTCCATTTATATGAAATGTCTGAAAAGACAAATCTACATGGAGACAGAAAGTAGATGAGCAGTTACCTGCAGCAGGGAGAAGAATGGAGATTAACGGCAAATGGGGGGTTGGGTACAGTGGTACCAGCACTTTGGGAGGCCATGGTGGGAGGATGGCTTGAGTCCAGTAGTTCGAGGCTACAGTGAGCTATAATAATCACACTACTACACCCAGCCTGGGTGACAGAGCAGGACTTTGTCTCGAAAAACAAAAAATCAGGCTGAATGTGGTGACTCACACTGGTAATCTCTTCACTTTGGGAAACCAAGACAAGAGAATTGCTTGAGCCCAGGATGCCCAGCCTGGGCAACATAGTGAGACCTCCTCTCTAAAAAAGAAAAAAGGCAGGCATGGTGGCCACACACTTTTAGTCTCAGCTACCAGGGAGGTTAGGGGGAGGATCACTTAGGTCAAGGAGGTCAAGGCTGCAGCAAGCTAGCTATGATGACCCCACTGCTCTCCAGCCTAGGCAACACTGGGAGATCCTGCTTCAAAACAAAACAAAACAAACAAATAAACAAAAAATAAAAAACAGTAAATGGGCATAAGCAATCTTACTGGGGTCATGGAAATGTTTTAAAAACCAATTTACAGTGATTATTGCACACTTTGATAAATTTACTAAAAACTCATTGAAATGAGTGAACTATATGATATGTAAGATTCATCTCAATAGAGTTATTAAAAAATGGATGAACGGTTCCTAGATGAGTCCCTCAATATGGTGGGTGCTTAAGATATGGTGCTTCAAGCCGGGCTCGGTGGCTCAGCCTATAACCCCACGCCTTTGGGAGGCCGAGGTGAGTGGATTGCCTGAGCCTGCGGGTTCGAGACCTGCCTGGACAGGCAAGACCTCATCTCTACAATAAATCAAAAAATTAGCCGGGCATGGTAGCGCGCGCCTGTAGTTCCAGCTACTTGGAAGGCTGAGGTGGAAGGATCACCAGAGCCCAGCAGGTCGAGGCTGCAGTGGCTGGAAGCGGCCACTGCACTCCAGTCTGGGCAACAGAGTGAGACTCCAACTCAAAAAAAAAAAAAAAAGAAAAAGTATTATAAACATACACTGTTGGCCCGTATTTCTCTAGAGTTACCAATTTGAGCAAAATGTCATATTAACAGACAATTCTATAAATACTAATATACTCTATTACTTTGATGAATTAATATACCCAGCAAATTTTTCTGATATCTAATTCTGACCACAGTATACACTCCAAAAATTTTGATGAGATGAATGAAAAATCGTGACGGACTTATGATGCATAGTACTGTTTAACTGGTTTTTTTTTAGATTGGAAAATATAGTTTATATAGAAAGTAAATTAAAGAGAGAAAAAGAGGACATTCACCTCCCCAAGGTAGGGGAGGGGGCCCGAGCTTAAAGAAAGCATGGTCATGTTTAACTCTTGGAAGTGTTTTCATGTGTCTTTTATTTTATCTTCAATAGTTTGCTGTACAGTAACCTGAGTTCCCAAACTAGGAGACCCCAAACTGTATCCTGCCTGCAGGTGGGTTTTGTTTGATTTGTAGCTTTAAAAAATAAATTTGAATTAATTGCCCATAATTGAAAAATGGACAATTGTACATAAAATCTTGGATATCTTTTATTTTCTTGAAAAATTAGATGGTCTGGCAATGCTAGGCTCACTATTTCTTCGTGGTAATAATTGGCTAGATTGGGTAGCATTTGTTCAGATTTTGCCTATTTAAGCCAGTTTTGTTACCTGTCTGACCCCAGTAGGCAGTTGAGTTGATGACCTCTGTTAATATCTTATTATTGAGATCTTTGGAGAAAGAGGGATTATAGACAAGGAATAAATTCAGAAAATGCAAATTAATTCATTAATATTAATATCTGCTGTCTACTAAATACCTAGTATGTGTTATTTAATTTTGGAACCCTACATCATTTGCTCTTCCTATTTTATGGGGAAGAAAACTTACCGTTAGAGAAGGTAACTTACAAATTAGTAAATAATGGAACTGACTCCTCTAGATTTAGCATCCTTTTCCTTTGTGTATTGCCTTTACTAGCTTTTCTAGTTGAGCTATTTAGGCAGAAGCAATGTTTAATGGTTTTTAATTTATTAAATTATAAACAAGAATCCATTTTACTTTATATTTTAAAATTTTTTATTATATTTTAAGACATGGTCTCACTCTGTTGCTCAGGCTGGAGTGCAGTGGCATGATCCTAATTCACTGCAGCCTTGAACTCCTGGGCTCAGGTGATCCACCTACCTCAGCCTCCCAAACAGCTAGGATCACAGGCATGAGCCACGAAGCCTGGCCAAGAATTCATTTTGGAGGCAGTGTTTTTAGAGGTTTGAAAATGGTATAATTAAAATTCATTTTAGCAATTTTAGATGATGGCGTATTTATGTATATAATACTATTTGATAACATTCTGTGCTATTACTGTAGTTTTATTTACTTGCTGACTTTTGGTAAAGTTAGTTTGAAGAGTTGTAGACAGTCCATCATTGCTGTAAGTCATTTTTAAGTATTAAAAGTTTATTCAAGGACTGGGCATGATGGCTCACATCTGTTATCTCAGTACTTTGGGAGACCTAGGTGAGAGGATTGCTTGAGCCCAGGAGTTCATTACCTTCCTGGGCAACTTGGCAAGCCCTCATCTCTACAGTAAATAAAAAAATTAGCCAGGCGTGGTAGTACATGCCTGTCGTTCCAGCTACTTGGAAGACTGAGGCAGAAGGATCACCTGAGCCCAGCAGGTCGAGGCTGCGGTAGCCATGAGTGTGCCACTGCACTCCAGCCTGTCACCCAGGCTGAGTGAGTGCAAGTAGAGCAGTCATAGTTCACTGCAGTCTCAAACTCCTGGGCACAAGCGATCCTCCTACTGCAGCATCCCAAGTAATTGGGACTACAGGCACCAGCCACCACGCCCAACTCATGTAAAAAATTTTTTTGTAGTCAAATTCTTGCTGTGTTGCCTAGGCTGCTCTTGAACTCCTGGGCTCAAGCAATCCTCCCTCCTCAGCCTCCCAAAATGCTGGGATTGCAGGCATGAGCCATTGTGCCCAGCCTCGGTAAAGATTCTTTTTAGGAGTGGCAGTGTTAATTGTGAATGGTAGATTATTATTTGGAAGAGAGGTTATTTGTTTTCTCTAGCGATTAAATGATTTTCTCACATACTGTTAATTCTGGAGGTTGAACTTAGTTTGATTATTCTTAAAATTTTGTATTCATTTAATGTCTTTTATATATATGGGCGTACTTTTGGAAGGAAACATTTGGTGATATACTTCGATGTTTTGGAAGACACTTGATTCTAAGAAATAGCATAAGGTGACCGAAAATATTTTTTTACTTACTTTAGAATTCAAGACCCACTAGCAATATGAAGAAAGAAAAGAATCAACACTTTAATGGTGAAGACAATCACATTGAGAATGGAATCTTTCTTATTCCTAATTGGCGTGTCTTTAGTGACAGCAGTGTGGTTGTGAATGGTGCAAAATGTAGAATTTAGGCATTAATAGACATGGGGACCAGATATATGGCAAAGAAGGGAAGATGTACAGAAGAAATTAAAGATTGTTAGAAATTATTTTAATCACTAGTAAATTGTAACTTGTTATTTTATTTTTCTTCCTTAGGACCTGCCAGGTGAAGGTATATTTTTGCTTTTTAATTTGGCTAGAAGCAGTTTATTTTTAAAGAAAATATGTCTCCTCTGAAGATACATGGTCCTATCAGAATTCGAAGTATGCAGACTGGGATTACAAAGTGGAAAGAAGGATCCTTTGAAATTGTGGAAAAAGAGAATAAAGTCAGCTTAATAGTTCACTACAATACTGGAGGAATTCCAAGGATATTTCAGGTATTACCAAATTTTGATTTGTAACAGATCTTTAATTGGATCCTTTAGTAAATAGCTATTCTGTGCCATAATAAATAGTTGCCCACCCCCAGATTTCTTGCTTCTTATTTCTAGGACTTGAATACTTTTTTATGTGTGCATGTTTTATAAATTATTCAGCAGCATTGTTGGTGGTATATAGTATATAATATAGAGCAGCAAGTAGTTACCATTATTGAAAAGAAAACTGGCGGGAGGAAGTTGAGGAGAGTTTAGATACTGCGTGTCTAAGCTATTTATTTATTTATTTTTAGTTTTTGAGTTGGAGTCTCTCCCTGCTGCCCAGGCTGGAGTGCAGTGGCATGTTTAAGGCCATTGCAGCCTCAACATGCTGGGCTTAGGCAATCCTTCCACCGCAGCCTTCTAAGTAGCTAGAACTACGGGCATGCACCATGGGCATCACGCCCAGCTAATTTTATGATTTATTGTAGTGACGAGGTCTCACCAAGTTGCCCAGGCTGGTCTCGAAACCCTGGACTCAGGCAATCTTCCTGCCTTGACCTCCCAAAGTGCTGGGATTATAGGCTTGAACCACCGTGCCTGGCTTTATCTAAGCTATTTTAAAAACCATATTAAGATAACTTTATTGCTGTTATTGCTGTTTTCTTTTTCTTAACATATGATAGATTCATCACTGTTTAGTGTTAGCTTTTAACAAAATTTATTAGTGTCTTCTAAAAACCATTGTTTGCTTCCTGAATAATCCTGCCAAAGGTCATGGTATGTATCATTCTAGAATGATTGTTCAAGGTTATCTTTATAGCTATTTTCTTCTAACTAAACTTTTGAAGGATCCTCATTTTGTCACTCAAAAAAGAATTAATTTTGTTTTCATTTCTCTACTGCTTCCTTTATGCAGGCAAGAGTTACTCATGTTGATATGAGTTGAATTTAAGAACAATAATGTGTATACCCACTAATTGCTCATATCAATAAAGAAAAGGTTTTGTCAAATAGAGACTCATTTCTTTGAGTCCTTAGCCCAAGTTGACACTGAATAAATATTCAAATATTGAAGCAAACAGATCTTTGCAATTTCAACTTCATCTCAGTTCTAAAGCACTTTACATTCAACATTCATTTGTTTACCACCTGCAGGTTACTGTTGTGGATACTGTGCTAAAGACTAAGAATACAGAACTGAATGAGACGCCATGTCCCTTAAACTTAAAAGTAACCAAGTATATTTTCAGCTGTTAAAATGTCTCAAAGATAACTGAGGTAACAGAAGGAAGTGAGTGGTTTGTGCTCTGAGGATTTAGAGGCTAAATAGGAGTTTGACTAACTTAGTGAAGGTAAGGGTGGAAGTGATTTCTATACAGGAACAAACACATACAAGTGTGAGTCAACACTTAGGGAACCAGAAAGTTAAAATGAATGAGTAGTGAGGAATAAGTGACAGAAATAAGACTGAAGAGCTAAATAGGAACCAGATCTTGATGTTTCTTATTTTTCATAAAGAGAGCTCAGGTCCTAAGGAGCCAAAAATCTCATTTTCACCTTCCTTTGGGGGCTAGGCAGATGACTTTATTTCAAGAGATAGAAGGGAAAATGAAAAGGGCATGTAGGAGATTATTATTGGAGTTTAGGTGATGGACAAAATCTAAGAGAACCTGGGAGTGGAAGGAGCAGGAGTAGAAAATGGGAGATTTGAAGAGATTTCAAAAAGACTGAACTCATTAAATTTGGGAGATGAGGAAAAAGAGTTGGAAGATTTCCAAGTTTCTGAGTGGATGTCAGTCCTTTTTGTGTCCTCTGTGATAGAGAGCAGAAAGACGTGTGAGGATTGGGAGAGATGAGGTGTTGGGCATTCAGAAGGTGAATGACTGGAACTCCAAAGAGAGGTTGGGAATCCTTACCATATGAGTAGTTACTGAAATTGTGAAGCTGGATGGGCTTTTCCCTTGTTGAAGAAATCAATTTCAAGATTGTTCTCATTTTGTTTGTTAATGAACAAACTTTGTTTCATATATTAAGTAGTAAATTGATTGAAATAATAACTTTATGTTATTTTCCTTTTACATGCTAAACTGTTAATTTAAATATTTTGGAGTTAAAGCATCTAAAACTAGTTACTGTGTTTTCCTAGAGAATTTCTACTCAAGAACATAAATTTTAAGACCTATTTTGAAGCTTAAAATAGATACATATTTAAAATTAGAGTATAGTCTGATAAAATTGTTTTTCATCTGTCTAAAAATTGATAATGGTCATTTCTCCCTAGTTGAAAAAAATTGTGAATATGTTATTACTTCTTTGTTTATGCTGTTCAAGAGAGTATGTCTTCAGCAAAAGACAGCTTTAGAAACCTTTATGATGTTTGCTGAGGAGAATGAGGCTGCCTGGCTGGCAGGAATTATTTAGATAATAAACTATACAATCCACTAATTTAGCTTTGTAAAAATTCCATCTAAGAGAAAATAAAAGTTATTGCTTCATAGGACATTTCCAAAGTTTGGGAAAATTTAGATGAATGATCAAATCAGTTCTGTGGGGGAGTATTAATAAGCTAAGAATTCCAGGGTGCATGCTACCCTGAGTGATCTTTGTGATTGAATAAAAATTGAGTCTTCTTAGACAGTTAAGAAAAAAAGATGTTCTTATGTTGGTAAAGGATTATTTTTGATGTGTTTTTGAGAGTTAGGAATTCTTTTGAGGATTGTTTAATTGCTTGGATTAATGTATACTTTTACATTACAGCTAACTAAGCAATCTGCTAAATATCTTACAAGCTTGTTTTAAAAATGAAAAAGAAAAGACACTAATCCAATTGGTTTTCTAAACTGGTAATAGTATAGCCTTCAGACTCTGAAAATTGTTAACTCACTAGTTTTTATCCTCTAAAACTATATCTGAAAATAGAGGATTCCCTACCTTAAGATCAAGAGTGCTAGAATTACTCTGTAAAATTAATTTTGAACCTTTGTACTTGGAAGTTCCCTCTGAGGGGACATCATAAATCTAGCAAACTACTCTGATATCCCCTCTCAGGGGACATAAAGAGATTGCTGGTGATTATATGGGACAAAGTTATGTAAGCACAAATTTTTTAAAAAATGTATGTTTCCTTGAAGTTTTCCATTCAAATTGAAAAAGCAAATAAAGAGATGGAATATATACTGAGATACAATCACTTGAAAAGTGGTTTTCAGGAATCATGAGTACATCTTTCCATATCTTTAAACAATAGACTGGACAATAAATTATATTATTAATGTTGGAGGAAGAAAACAAGATTGCATTGTATGCCTGAATAGAAAAATACCAGGTGGAAGATGTCAAACATGTATCAGTGGACCTGCAAGGCATGAAGATGACTGTTTTACGTATTACCACGTTAGAAAAATACAAGATACAAAATTTTGATGTTTTGTTTTGTTTTGTTTTGTTTTTGAGTCTCACTCTGTTGCCCAGGCTGGAGTGCAGTGGCACAGTCACAGCCACTGAAGCCTTGACCTGCTAGGCTCAGGTGATCTTTCTGCCTTAGCCTTCTAAGAAGCTGGAACTATGCTACCACACCCAGCTTATTTTTATATTTATTTATTATTTATTTATTTATTTATTTGAGTTGGAGTCTCACTCTGTCGCCCAGACTGGAATGCAGTGGCCACTCCTGGCCACCGCAGCCTTGACCTGCTGGGCTCCGGCAATTCTTTCGTCTCAACCTTCCAAGTTGCTGGAACTACAGGCACGTGCTACCACACCCGGCTAGTTTTTGATTTATTGTAGAGATGAGGTCTCGCCAAGTTGGCCAGGTGGGTCTCAAACCCGTGGGCTCAGGCAATCCACTCACCTCAGCCTCCAAAGGTGCGGGATTATAGGCTGAGCCACCGAGCCCGGCTTATTTTTATTTTTTGAGTTGTAGTCTCACTCTGTCACCCAGGCTGGAGTGCAGTGGTGCATACTCACAGCCACCGTAGCCTTGGCCTGCTGGGCTCAGGTGATCCTTCCACCTCAACCTTCTAAGTAGTTGAGAAAACAGGCATGTACCACCATGCCTGGCTAATTTTTTGATTTATTGTAGAGATGAGGTCTCGCCAAATTTTCCAGGCTGGTCTCAAACTTGTGGGCTCAGGCAATCCTCTCACCAGCCACTGCACCTGGCTTAAAATTTTGATTTTTGGATCATAAATAAGTTCCTTGCCAGGTGTGGTAGCTCATTCCTGTAATCCCAGTTCTTTGGGAGGCAGAGGCGAGAGGATTGCCTGAGCCCACGGGTTCAAGACGAGCCTGGACAACATGGTGAGACCTCGTCTCTAAAGTTAAAAATTAAAAAATTAGTGGGGCAATGTGGGGCATGCCTATAGTTCAGCTACTTGGAAGGCTGAGGTGGAAGGATCACCTAAGCTCGGTAGGTCGAGGCTGCGGTGGCTATGAGCATGCCACTGCACTCCAGTCTGAGCAACAGAGTAAGACTCTAACTCTCAAAAATACATATGTAAATAAATAAATAAGTTCCTTAATGTCCACAATTCCATTGTAAGCCAAATATCATTACAGCAAAATAGTTGTTTCCAATGCTATACTATTTAATATGAAGTGATTCATTTTTCACTATTTCATAAAGTGCAGTCATCTTGCTGGTGGGTGATCCCTAAGAAATCTCTGAGTACAAAGCGTTAATAATAGAATAACTCCTCACTTAACATTGTTGTGAGGTTCTTGAAAACTGATCTGAAGTGAAATGATGTATGATGTAACCAGTCTTTTTTCCTCATCAACATTACAGTGAAACGTCATTGAAAGAAATTCTGTTATTTGAGGACCAGCTGTATGTGCCTTTGCTTAAAGTCAGTTTTCAAGAACCCACTGACATTATTAAATTAAGGAATTACTGTATGTGTTAACGTCTCCTAAAAGTTAAATCTTTGATTTAAATGTATCAAGAATTGGGAACTCTTTTTGGTTAAAAAAATTAAATTACTATGGAGAAGAGTGAGAAATATAACTTGGAAGGTATAAAATTTAGTGTTATACAAATTATTATGCTCCGTTATTATTTGATGATAAAATAATTTTCCTTTTGTTTTGATTAGCTAAGTCATAACATTAAAAATGTGGTGCTTCGACCCAGTGGAGCAAAACAAAGCCGCCTAATGTTAACTCTACAGGATAACAGCTTCTTGTCTATTGACAAGGTACCAAGTAAGGATGCAGAGGAAATGAGGTTGTTTCTAGATGCGGTTCATCAAAACAGACTTCATACAGGTGAGCGTGAATCGTCCCGGGGTCTGACATTAACAGTTTTAAAAGAATATGACTAGATTGCAGACCAGTATTTCTTATTAATATTGATGCAGAAATCCTCAACAAAATACTAGTGAACGGAATTCAATAAGCACATTAAACGTGTTATACACCATGAGCAAGTGGGATTTATTCCTGGAATTCAAGCATGGTTTAACATATGAAAAATCAATCTGTATAGTATACCTCATTGACAAAAAAGGACTGGAACTACATGATCATCTCATTTGATGCAGAAGAGTATGTGACAAAATTCGACACCTTTTCATGATAAAAACACGTAACAAACTAGGAGTAGTAAAAGCTGTATATGAAAAACCTGTAGCTAATATCATACTCAATGGTGAAAAACTAGAATCTTTTCCTCTGAGATAATAACAAGGCAAGTATGCCTGCTCTTGCTACTTCTATTCAACATAGTGCTGAGTGTCTTAGCCAGAGCAGTTAGGTAAGAAAAAGAAATAGCAGGTATTCAAATTGGAAAAGAAGAATTAAAATTATAGGTTTGTAGGCAACTTCATCTTGTATGTAGAAAACTTTAAAGATTCCACAGAAGAATGTTGACTAGAAATAGGAGGATTTAAATTAACAGTTGGGGAAAGTTACCTTGTTATGTAAATTTTAGGCACTTGCCTGTCTATATGAAACCTATTCCAAGGATTTATTTCTGCTGTGAAAAATGAGTGTATAAAAAATAATCATGCAATATGATCAGATTCCCCTACCTTCTCCAACCTCTTCCATTAAAAAAAAATACATATAAATATATATATATGCTAAAAAATATATATATATGTATATATTTTGAGTCAGAGTCGCTGTTGCCTAGGCACGATCTCAGCCACTGCAGCCTCAAACTGTTGGAATCAGGTGTTTCTTCTGCCTCAGCCTTCCAAATTGCTGGGACAACAGGCATGCACCACACTGCCTGGCTAATTTTTTGATTTATTGTGGAGACAAGGTCGCACCAAGTTCCCCAGGCTAGTTTCAAAACTCCTGAACTCAGGCAGTCCTCTCTCCTCCTCTTCTCAAAGTGCTGCAATTACAGGCATGAGCCACCATGCCCGGTCTTGTTTTCTTTTAATCCAAAAAAAAAAGGCACTTGGTGGGAGGTGGGGGGTGGGGCATTGCTTTTGCTTACTAAACTCTGGTCTGGTCATGTGGCTCTTTGAACTATGGTCAGGCCATGTTTCCCTAAGCTTTGGCCCCCTCCCCTATCTTGGGGAGGTAGATCGCCTCTTCCTCTCACTCTCTAGTATACTTTCTAAATAAACTGTATTTTCAGAAAAAGATTGGGTTTTTTTGTTTTTTGTTTTTTGTTTTTGAGTTGGAATCTCACTCTCTCGCCCAGGATGTATTGCAGTGGTATGCTCACGGCTACTGCATCCATGACCTGCTGGGCTTAGGTGATCCTACCTCCTCAGCCTTCCAAGTAGCTGGAACAGTAGACACACAGCACTACGCCTGGCTAATATTTTGATTTGTTGTATAGCCAAGATCTTGCCAAGTTGCCCAGGCTGGTCTTGAACCCCTGGGCTCAGGCAATCCTCTCGCCTCTACCTCCTACAGTGCTGGGATTATAAGTGTGAAACACTACACTCAACTACTGGCCCCCTTTTTTTTTTTGTTTGAGTCAGAGTCTTACAGCCACTGCATTCGACCTGCTGGGCTCAGGTGATCTTTTCACCTTAGCCTTTCAAATATCCAGAACTACAGGTGTGCACCACCACATCAAGCCAAAAAAAGTAACCAGGCGTGATGGCATGAGCCTTTAGTCCCAGCTACTCAGATTGCTTGAGCTGCAGTGAACTGTGCTGCTGCCCTCCACTTTAGAGACAGAGTGAGACCCTGTCTCTAAAAAAAAAAAAAGTTTAGTATAGTAAAAGTTTAGTTACTATTACTTATGTTTTACAGCTGACAGACTTTTAATTGAGTTTTTCCAACTTTACTATAACATAAAAAATACTGAGAAATGAAGGTATATTTTATCTCTCTTTTTTTTTTTTTTGAGGTAGAATCTCACTCTGTTTCCCAGACTAGAGTGCAGTGGCATGCTCCCGGCCACCGCAGCCTCGACCTGCTGGGCTCCGGCAATCCTTCTGCCTCTGCCTTCTAAGTAGCTGGAACTACAGGCGCGTGCTACCATGCCTGGCTAATTTTTTTTTTTTTTTAATTGTAGAGATGAGGTCTCACCAAGTTGCCCAGGTGGGTCTCGAACCCACGGGCTCAGGCAGTCCACTCACCTCAGCCTCCCAAGCGCAGGATTACAGTCTGAGCCACCGAGCCCAGCTTAATTTTTTATTTAGTGTAGAGACAAGGGTTCGCCAAGTTGCCCGGACTGATCTCGAACCCACGGGCTCAGGCAATCTACTCGCCTCAGCTTTCCAAAGTGCTGGATTACAGGCTGAATCACTGAGTCCGGCCTTACGGGACTTTTTTTTTTGAGTCGGAGTCTCACTCTGTCACCCAGTCTGTAGTACAGTGGCACACTCGTGGCCTGCTGGGCTCAGGCGATCTTTCTGCCTCAGCCTTCCAAGTAGCTGGAACTACAGGCATGCATCACCATGCCTGGCTAACTTTTTGATTTTATTGTAGAGATGAGGTCTCACCAAATTGACCAGGCTGGTTTCGAACCTGTGAGCTTAGACAGTCCTCTCACCTCGGCCTCCCAAAATGCTGGGATTATAAGTGGGAGCCACACCACGCCCATCCATAGGCTTTTTTTTTTTTTTTTTGAGTTGGAGTCTTTGTCGCCCAGGCTGGAGTGCAGTGGCACACTCACGGCCACCCCAGCATCGACCTGCTGGACTCCACCGATCCTTCCGCCTCAGCATTCCAAGTAGCCAGAACTACAGATGCGCACTGCCATGCCTGGCTATTTTTAAAAATTTTATTGTAGAGACGAGATCTCATCATGTTGCCTGGACTAGTCTTAAACCCATGGACTCAGGCAGTCCCCTTGCCTCGGTCTGCCAAAGTGCTGGGATTACAGGCTGAGCCCCTGAGCCTGGCCACAGGCCTTTTTTTTTTTAAGGAATAATCTGTTGTTTAAAATGAGTTTTTCACTGTTATTGTTACTCTCTGTCATCATCAATACTTTACTATTACTTATGTTTTACAGCTGACAGACTTTTAATTGAGTTTTTCCAACTTTACTATAACATAAAAAATACTGAGAAATGAAGGTATATTTTTCTCCTTGTCAAATAATAACTTTTTGTGGTTGCTTGCCATTTAATAACTAGTCATTATGTGGTTATGCCACTAAACCTGAGCTATGTTAATTTACTAAACTCTTGAATTTTAGCATCAAGAAATTGAGTACTATTTAAAATTCTTAGAATATGGTGGGGTCTATATCTCTATCTCTGTTTTAGTTTTATTTCATCATACCCATTGTACTAACTTAATCACTGTCTTAACAATTTATGTGTAAGAAAAGCATGTTTTTAAATACATTAGGGTGGAAAGCACAATAAATTATCTGTATATTGCAAATTTAAGTCTTTTGACTAAGTTAAAACAACATAACATACTGGAAAAATATGGGCTTTGGCCTTACACAGATTTGGATTGGAATTTTAGTTCTGCTTGTTATTTCCTGTGTGGATTCAGAACTTAACAAATCTGAATTTTAGTTTCCTCATCTCTAAAATGAAGGTTATATCACTTTAATTTTGGGATTTTTTTTTAAAGTATGAGTGCTCATAAACATAAAGCATGACTTCCATATGGTAGGCACTTAATAAGTCACTGATGTTTAATTAGAGTTAGATAGCTGTGGGCTTTACTTTTAATTCATTCTGTGATCTAGGGTAAGGCATTTTAATCTTCTAGGTCTAATTGCCTTAGCTGCCAAAAAATGACTTGTATGCTTTGCAGAGACTGGAGTCATAATGAATATAGAAGGACTTTGAAAAGTATAAAGCATTTAATATAAGCATGGCATTTCAAATCAGTGGACAAAAGACTAATATCTGAAAAACAGTGTTACCTACAAACAGGGCAACTAGCTGATAACATTTAGGAAGATAGTAGAAATGGATCCTTACCTTCATCTAAATAGGTTTCAAAACCGGATGCTATCGCTCATACCTGTAATCCCCTGCACTTTTGGAGGCTGAGATGAGAGGATTGACTGAGCTCAGAAGATAAAAACAACCTGGGCAACATGGCGAGACCTTACCTCTACAGTATATCAAAAAATTAGCTGGGCATGGTGGTGCATGCCTGTAGTACCAGCTACTTGGAAGGCTGAGGCGGAAGGATTGCCTGAGCCCAAGAGGTTGAGGCTGTAGTAGCCATGAACATGCCACTGCACTCCAGCCTGACAGAGTGAGAATCCAATTAAAAAAAAATTTTTTTTTAATAAAAATAACACTAGTAAATAGATTGCATGCTGATCAAAGATTTCAGTGTACAAAAATAAAATTATAGCAGTATTAAGGGGAAAGTGGGGCCAAATGCAATGGCTCATGCCTGAAATTCCAGCTTTTGGGAGGTCATGGTGCAAGGATCGATTGAAGCCAGGAGTTAGAGGCCAGCCTGAATAACATAGCAAGACCTGTCTCTACAAAAAAAATTGAAAGTAAGAGGAGGGATTAGACTTTAACATAATCTGTAGATAGAAAAGACCTTTCTAGGTATTATATAAAAATTAGAACCAATAAAGGAAAAGATTGATAGACTGTGTAAGCCATTTAGACAATCTCTCTGGCAAGAAAAAAAAAGAAAGGAAGAACATACTAACCAGCATGACAAAGTTAATATTGTTAATATAGAAAGACCTATTTTGTAAATCAGTAAGAAAAAAGACAACTGGTAGAAAAATGGACAAAAACTGCAAATAGGGAATTCAGAGAGAAAAATAGATGTCCCTTACTCGTGAAAAAAATCTCAACTTCACCCATAATTTTAAAAACTCAGCTTCTTACAACTACATTGGCAGCAGTGTGAAGGGAAGAAACTTCGAGTCTTTTTTTTTTTTTTGGAGGATTATGCGGTAATGTCAATTTAGTTTAAAATTGTATGTCCTTTAACCTAGCAATTCCTTTTTTTTTTTTTTGAGTCGGTCTTACTGTCACCCAGATTGGAGTGTAGTGGCATGCTTACAGCTGACACATCCTTGGCCTACTGGGTCAGCAATCCTGCCTTAGCCTTCCATGTAACTGGAAGTACAGGCACATGCCATTACAACCAGCTAATTTTTTGATTTATTGTAGAGGCGAGGTCTTGCAAAGTTGCCCAGGCTGGTCTTGAACCCCAGAGCTCAGGCAAACCTCTGGCCTCCACGTCCCAAAGTGCTAAGATTACAGGTATGAGCCACCATGCTTGGCAAACCCAGCAATTCTTATTCTACGTTTATCTTACAAAAGTCATTCCATTAGTAGAAGAAGATTTGTGAATGGATGTTAAGTATTGGTTGCAATCTTGAAAAATTGAAACATTCTAAGTGATCTTGGAATGAAAAATTGGCTAACCAAATTATACAGTAATTTTTTTTTTTTGAGTTAGAGTCTCACTCTGTCACCGAGACTGGAGTGCAGTGGCCACTCCCAGCCACCGCAACCTCGACCTGCTGGGCTCTGGCGATCCTTCCACCTCAGCCTTCCAGGTAGCTGGAACTACAGGCACGCGCTACCACGCCCGGCTAATTTTTTTTTTTTAATTGTAGAGATGAGGTCTCGCCAAGTTGCCCAGGCGGGTCTGGAACCTGCGGGCTCAGACAGTCCACTCACCTTGGCCTCCCAAAGTGCTGGGATTACAGGCTGAGCCACTGAGCCTGGCCAGCAAATATTTATATTGGAGAATTTATAGCTTTTTTTTTTTTTGCTTTGTATTTTATCCTTCTATTAAATGTTCTCAGATTTTTGTGTTATTTAATTTTTTTGTTTGATATTTCACAGCCTGGGCAACATAGTGAGACCTGTCTCTGCATAAAATTTTAAAAAAAAGTAGCCAGGCATGATGGCATGAGCCTTTAGTCGCAGCTACTCAGATTGTTTGAGCTGCAGTGAACTGTAGATAGTGCTGCTGCCCTCCACTTTAGAGACAGAATGAGACCCTGTCTCTAAAAAAAAAAGTTTAGTTACTGCATATATATATGATGTACATTTTGTCAGAAAGAATTGGTTGATAAACACTTTGATTTTATTTTTTTCCTGCTGCTACTGCTTCCATATCCTCAATATTATTTAAAAATAATGATAAATTTTTTTATTGAAGTAGTGACTTGGGGTTTTTTGTTTTTGTTTTTGTTTTTTTTTGGTCACCAGCTGTGAAACCTTCTCAGGGGTCTGGTAGTTTTGGAGCCATTCTGGGCAGCAGGACCTCACAAAAGGAAACCAACAGACAACTTTCTTACTCAGACAATCAGGTATGTTCTTTTGAATTATTTTAGCTTTTTAAAAAATTAATAAGTTATAGACATTGTATAAGGTAGTTTCAAGAAGTAGGATTTAGGCTGTAATGCCTAGTTTTTCTGGCATTGACACAAGGGTATTTTCTACATATCTGAAATTTATCATTTTAGCCATCTCAATCTCTGCAGTGATTTTTATGAAAATCGTTCTACTGTTGATCACATTATTCCCTTTTTACGTGTAGTTTTGTTAAACACAGTCTTTGATGTCTCATGAGCATCATTGTGAACCACAGTAGGTTGTAGTTTTTAAAGGCATGGCTTTGGAGTTAGATGTAGGTACAAGACTTGGTTCTGCCATTTAATAGCTGTGGATCACTGGGGAAGTTCCTTTAGTATTCTGGAACCTCAAAACTCATCTGTAAAACCGAGACAGCAATAATATTTTGAAAGGTTGCTCATTACATGAGGTAATGCATGTAAAAGTGCTTAACCTACTGTATATGGTATCACATACTAACAGCCCTATAAATGCTTTGCTGCTGTTTTATCTCTGATGCCCTTTGAACCTGTTCTATATTATGAACATTGCCTCTATACTATAGGATACCAGGCTGTTTTGTTGAGATCTTCTGTTTGCTTTATTAATAATTTGTTTTTTTCTCTCTAAGATGGGGCGATCTTTCTGTTTCCTAGGCTGGTCTTGAACTCCTGGACTCAAAACAGTCCTCCCTCTTTGGCCTTCCTCCTGAGTAGCTGAAATTACAGGCATGAACCACCATTTCCTACTTTAGCTGTTTAAATAGTATTTCTTTTATAAATATTATGTAGCTAGTTGTGAGGCTTGCTGTGCACCAGTAAATACTTTTACTGCAACTTAGCAGTCCATATGTCTCTTTTAATTGGTTTTGCAAAGGAAAACCAGTCATAAAGTGAGAGAAACTTTGAAACTCATTTGTAAGTAAATTTATGTGTTCTGTTTGGCTGTGCAAAGAGGAGATTGATTACTTAGTCCATTTACTGGACTAAGCAATGAGTAATTTTCATTTTTGTTAGATTCTTTTTATGGGTTAAGTTTTTGGGGAGACATTTTTATTGCGGTATAATATCCAGTAAACTGTACATAAGTTAAAGTACAGTTTGATATGTTTTGACTTATGTATACATCCTTAAAATCATCACCATAATCAACATAACCCTTAAAAGTCTTCGTCCCACTTTGTAATCCTCCTCTCTGGTCCTTGTTCAGAAATAACCACTGATATGCTTTCTGTCACTATAGATTAGGTTGTATTTTCTGGAGTTTTATATATGAATAAATGGAATCAATATATCATTTTTGGGGGTTTGGAGTCTGGCTTCCTTCACTCAGTATAATTATTTTGAGATACATTTGTAGGTAGGAATTTAAATTGTTGGAATTTTTTTTTAATTTTAAAGATGTGGGGTACAATTCAAGATTAGGTATACAAACACTGATTATGCAGGCACCCTTGTTGATGAGGTGTGCTCCTCTCTCCCCTAGCAGTTTCCCTTAACTGCCAATCCCACCCCCTCTCTCCTGACAGTTTCCCACTACTGCTGATCCCTTTCTTATAGTATTATAATTGTTCAAGGTCCACTTATGAGTGAGAACATATGGTACTCTGTTCTTTGTTTCTGTGATAGATCACTGAGTATGATCGACTTTAAGTCCATCCAAGTTGCTGCGAAGTCCATATGTTCGTCCTTCTTTATGGCTGCATAATATTTCATTGTGCATATGTACTACCTTTTTTTTTTTAATCCTGTCCAGCTTCAATGGGCAGCATCGTTGGTTCCATGTTTTTGGTATTGTGAATAGAGCTGCAACAAACATACGTGTGCAGATATCTTTTTTGTAGAATGATTTGAGTTCCTCCGGGTATATTCCCAATAGGGGAATTACTGGATCATATGGAAGGTCCATTTCCAGTTCTTTCAGAAATCGCCACACTGTCTTCCAAAGAGGTTGCACTACTTTGCATTCCCACTAGCAGTGTAGAAATGTTCCTTTTTCTCCCCATCCTCGCCAGCATCTGTTGTTTTATTAAGGAGGCCATTCTTACTGGGGTTAGGTGGTATCTCAGTGTGGTTTTGATTTGCATTTCTTTGATGATTAGTGAGGCTGAGCACTTTTTTATGTGTCTGTTGGCTGCACGTATTTCTTCTTTTGAGAAGTATCTATTCATGTCTTTTGCCCACTTTTTAGTGGGGGGTGTTTGTTTTTTTCCTTTCTGCATGTTTGAGTTCCTTGTAGATCCTAGATGTTAGGTCTTCGTCAGATATACTGTTGGCAATTATTTTTTCCCATTCTGTGGGCTATCTCCCCACTCTCTTGACAGTTTGTTTTGCTTTGCGGAAGCTTATCAGTTTGATAAGGTCCCACTTATCTCTCTTATTTCTTTTTTCTTTTTTTTTTTTTGAGAAATCAGAATTTATTGACAAAAACTCCTACAGTGGGAGGGGACCCAAAGGGGTTGCCCCTATCTTATTTCTTATGGTATGGGCACTTAGGGTTCTGATCAGGAATTGGTTGCCAGTTCCAATTTCCATAAGGGTGTCTCCTGCATTTTCTAAGATTCTTATAGTTTAAGGCTTTATGTTTAGTTATTTGATCCTTTTAGAGTTAATTTTTGTGTATGGTGATAGGTAGGTGTCCTGTTTCAATCTTCTGCCTGTGGTTAGCCAGTTTGCCCAGCACCATTTACTGAATAGGTTCTCCTCTCCCCAGTGGTTGGGGAGATTTTGTCAAAGATGAGTTGGTTGAGAAATTGAGGCTTTGCTTCCAGAATCTCTATCCTGTTCCTGTTGGTCTATGAGCCTGTTCTTGTACCAGTACCAGGCTGTTTTGATTATTGTTGGTGGTTGAAGTGGTAGGATCTTTTGAGTCCAGGAGTTTGACACCAGCCTAGGCAGCATAGTAAAATTTTGTCCCTACAAAAAAAAATTTAAAAATTAGCTAGAAATGTTAGCATGTACCTATAGTTCTAGCTACTTGGGAGACTGAGGCTGGAGGATCGCTTGAGCCCAGGAAGTTGAGGCTGCACTGAGCCATGATCGTGCTACCTCACTCTAGTCTGGGTAACAGGGTGAGAACCTAACTGAAACAAATGAAACAAAAGGTAAATGTTGACTTTTGAAACTTTTATTTTGGTTTTATTTATATGTATGTATAGTAGGTTCTGATGTAAAATGTTTCTTTAGGGTTGTGGTCAAAATTTTGAAAGTTTCAAAATTGTACATATAATGTACTATCATTTGCATAGCAAAAATAATTTAAAATTGTTTTTATTAGCATAACAAAACAAGGGAAGGATATTTATAAGAACTGAGTGGGTGGGAAGGGGATGATAGTAAGATTTCTCTATCTATGGCTTCTAATATTACTTTAATTTTTGAGCCTTGAGAATTTATCATCCACTTGAAAATAAACTTAACTTTTAAACCATTAATCCATTTAATCTTAGAGGTTTTAAAATTTCCTATCCTAAGACTATAATTCTGTAAAAAGAAAGTAATTGGACATATCTTTCATAGAGAAATCACATAGTTCTTAATGTAGAGTTGTAAAACTTAACTAGTAGAGTATCGTGTAAAGCTCTAAAGTTTACATTGCTATATTCTCTCTGAATGTTTTTGCTGTGTCTTTGGGGGTAGACTTGGTTAGTCTTCTGTTGGTGAACTCTATTTCACCTTCCCTCTCCCTATGATTTGTTCGATTACTCTAAACTAGAACCTTCCCAAGAGTCATGATACTATTTTGTTGGTTTTTAAGTATGGTAACTAAATGTCATTGTTGTTCATTCTTGACTTATCATAATCATAATTGAATATTTTTTTCTCCAAAGATCAGTTCCCATGCTGGTCATTAGAGCCATGTCTTTGTGTGTCTCTCTCTCTTTTTTTTTTTTTTTTTTTGAGTTGGAGTTTCACTCTGTCACTCAGGCTGGAGTGCAGTGGCACGTTCCCGGCCACCGCAGCCTCAACCTGTTGGGCTCCAGTGATCCTTCCACCTCAACCTTCCAAGTAGCTGAAACTACAGGCGTGCACTACCACACCTGGCTAATTTTTTGATTTATTGTAGAGATGAGGTCTCGAACCCGTGGGCTCAGGCAATCCACTCACCTTAGCCTCCCAAAGCACGGGATTACAGGCTGAACCACTGAGCCCAGCTCTCTCTCTTTTTTTTTAAATTAGGAATTCAAAACAGGCTTCTTGCCTTCTACCTCCAGATGTCCTGTAAAATTTTCAAGTTTTCAAGAACGCTGGAGGAAAATAAATGTCACACACTCAGTTTCTCACACTGACTATATATTAGAATCAACTGGAATCCTTAAAATAAAAGCCAAAAAACTGATGAATAAGCCTCACCCCAGACCAATAATGGTAAAATCTCTAGAGACATATCAACTTTTTTTTTTTAGAGGCTAGGTACTTGCTCTGTTGCCTCGGCTGGGGTGCAGTGGTGTGATCATACCTCACTGCAGCCTCAAACTCTTGGCTCAATGGATCTTCCCACCTCAGCCTCCCGAGTAGCTAGGACTACAGGCCTGCATTGCCATGCCTGCCAATTTTTAAAAATTTTTTGTAGAGATGGGGGTCTCACATTGTTGCCAAATCCTGACCTCAAGTTGTCCTCCCATTGGGGTGGGATTACAGATAGGGGAGCCACTGCACCTGACTCCATTTGCATTATTTATTTATTTATTTATTTAATTTTTTTGAGTTGGAGTCTCACTCTGTCGCCCAGACTGGAGTGCAGTGGCATGCTCCCGGCCACCACAGCCTCGACCTACTGGGCTCCGGCGATCCTTCCGCCTCAGCCTTCCAAGTAGCTGGAGCTACAGGCACGCACTACCACGTCTGGCTAATTTTTTTTTTTTGATTTGTTGTAGAGATGAGGTCTCGCCAAGTTGTCCAGGCAGGTCTCGAACCCGCAGGCTCAGGCAGTCCACTCACCTCAGCCTCCCAAAGTGTGGGATTACAGGCTGAGCCACCAAGCCCGGCTCTATTGGCATTTTTTGAAGCTTCCCTTTTGACAATTGCTGATCTAAAAGTATTTCAATTAATTTGAAGATTTAACTTCTCAAACTTTATCCTTACAGGCCTCTTCAAAAAGAGGAAATTTGGAAACAAAAGATGATATTCCATTTCGAAAAGTACTTGGTAATCCAGGTAGAGGATCGATTAAGACTGTAGCAGGAAGTGCAATGGCTGTTACTCGGACGATTCCTTCTTTGACATCTACATCAACACCTCTTAGATCAGGGTTGCTAGAAAACCGGTAGGAAAGACTTTTTTCCTTCATCATTAGGTGTACCTGTTTATAAATGTCCTATAGGCCTTTTAGAATGTCTAATAATTTGTGGAGAAAAAGAAGTTGAATACAGTTTTTGGTAAAGGATTGCAAGTACTTGTCATATGGTGATTGTGTCAGTACATATATTGCCCATGCAGCTATACAGTTTATCAATTTAACCTATTTCCTGTTTAGGAAAAAAAATGCGTCTTGCTGCCATGTTCAATTTTATATAACATGCTCTTTGAAGCTGAAGTAAATCTGACTAGCTTTTCAATGTGAAAAATATAAAAACTGTTCTTGGAATTATTTCTAATAAGACTTGTCTCTAATTCTAAAAGAATTTATAAAAAAGAAAAAGAGAATTACTATATTTTGTAAATGGAAATACCACTACTAAAAACAAAATGCTCTAAATAGAAGGATGTCATTTGTTTCCAAAGACTATCGATATACTAGCCTATTGATATACTAGATAATAGATGGTAAAAATAATAGAAGCAAGATGTTTAGTGGCAAACTTTGGGGGTAAGGTTAACTGCAGTCTACGAGTTACCTTGGGGTAAACGAATACTGCTGCTGTAAGCGCCACCAGCACGTATTTTTGGGACAAATAGGAAAAGGGTTAAATATGGTGTAAAGAATTAGATGGCCAGGTGCTGTGGCTCACACCTGTAATCCCAGCACTTTAGGAGGTCGAAATGAAGGATTGCCTGAGCCCACTGTTTAAGAACAGCCTGGGCAATCTGGCAAGACCTCATCTCTACATTAAATCAGAAAATTAGCCGGCATGGTGGCACGTGTCTGTAGTTCCAGCTACTTGGAAGGCTGAAGCGGAAGGATCACCTGAGCCCAGCAGGTTGAGGCTGTGGTGGCTGTGAGCGTGCTACTGCACTCCAGCCTGGGCGACAGAGTGACTCTAACTCCAAAAAAAAAAAAGAATTAGAAACAGTGGTCGCATTTCCTGTCCTTGAATATAGTAGATTATAATTTTTAGTCATATGAATTATGACTTTTTAAAAGTAACCTTTTATCTCTGCTCTCTGTAGGACTGAAAAGAGGAAAAGAGTGTTATCTGGCTCAGAGTTGAATGAAGATTATCCTAAGGAAAATGATTCATCATCGTAAGTTGCTTTAAGAGCCTTTATGGTACTAGATCAGTGTTTCCTTTACTGGTAATTATAACCACTGAGTACGATTGAAGGAATGATGTTTTTGTTTGTTTTTATTATTATTATGTTTTTAGAGACAGGGACTCACTCTGTCACTCAAGCTGGAATGCGGTGGTGCAGTCATAGATCACTGCAGCCTCAAATGCCTTGGCCCAAGCAGTCTTCCCACCTTAGCCTCCAAACACTGCAGGCAATCACCACCTTCCCTGGCTAATTTTTTTATTTTTCTAAGAGATAGGATCTTACTATGTTATCCAGGGTGGTCTTGAACTCCTGTCCTTAAGCTAGCCTCCCACCTTGGCCTCCCAAAGTGCTGGAATTACAGGCATGAGCCACCATGCCCCATCTACTTTTAGGGCCTTTGTGGCACTAGATCAGTGTTTATTTTACTGGTAATTATAACCATTGGAGATAATTGAAAAATTGTGTTTAATTTATGAGAGTTTCAAAGATAGCACAGCAGAATTTAAAGAGTTTTGGTGATCATAGACTGTAGGCTCAATAGAGCGGGAAATTGGCCATTGGTATTGCTTTGGTCATTTCATTGCATCTCTCCTATTCTGCCTTGTTTGCTTGTTTGTAGAGACACGGTCTCACTATGTTGCCGAGACTTGCCTTCTACTCTCAAGCGATCCTCCTGCCTAAGCCTCCCAAAGTTCTAGGATTATAAGTATGAGCTACTGTGCCTAGCCTATCCTGCTTTTTTAAATCTGCAATGCTTAAAGGAAGACTAGAGCTGAAGAACTCTAAACAAGTGTTCCTTGTTGGCTGCTGTTTTAGTGTGAACCCCATTCTTCTTCTTCTTTATGCTTTAAAAATATTATTATTATTTACTTTACTCGTGTAAAATATTAGCCTCAGGGTAAAAAGAGGTGAACCTACTTAGGTTCTAGGCAGGGAGCATTAGCCTTTCAGAGGCATTTTCTGGGTTAAACAAAAGGGAATCTGTAGCAGGCAGTTATCAGCTCATAATCCTCTTTCTTTTCTTTTTTCTTTTTTTTTTTTTGAGTTGGAGTCTCACTCTGTTGCCCAGACTGGAGTGCAGTGGCTGCTCCTGGCCACCGCAGCCTCGACCCGCTGGGCTCCGGCGACCCTTCCGCCTCAGCCTTCCAAGTAGCTGGAACTACTGGCCCATGCTACCACGCCTGGCCAATTTTTTGATTTATTGTAGAGATGAGGTCTTGCCAAGTTGCCCAGGTGGGTCTCGAACCCACGGGCTCAGGCAATCCACTCACCTCAGCCTCCCAAAGGCGCGGGATTACAGGCTGAGCCACCGAGCCCGGCTCTCTTTCTTTTTATGCAAGGAATGTTTTGTTATCTTTCAGGAGAGAATAACAGTTATCAATCAGTACTTCAGAAGGGAGTTGGGGAAAAGCCACAGAAACTTTAAATGTTAACTGGTTTACTGCTGTAATACATGTAAAAGTCTGAGTAGGTGATAGAACTGGTGTCTCAAACTGTAATCACCATGGATCAGATTCCTTATATCTTGTTGATCTGTCATCCTTAATAAGTAGCTCCCATTTTGTGGACCAAGATAGTTGCTTTAGTCCACTTTTATGTTTCCTTTCCTGTTAGTGGAAAGGAGCAAAGGGAGTACATACTGCTAGACTGGAAATTGTACACACCACTTTTGTGCATATCACATTGGCCAGATAATTGTATACACCGCTTTTGTGCATATCGTATTAGTCACATAGTTAATATAAAGTTTTGGGAAAGTCTGGGTACTATGCCTAAGTTTTGACTATTTTGGCACAAAGATACAGTGGTTACATGAGGACAGCTAGCTAATAGCCTACCTTAGTTTACTCCTCTGGCCACTGAAATAACCCAGTTAACCATTCTTCCCATACATGGAACACCCTTATGCTCATCCTAATGGAGACAGGTTCCAAGTCTCATGTGAATATCATATCTAGCTCAGAGTTTAGGATGTCTGAGTGATCCTTCTGTCTAGATGCAGTCTTCTCCATAAGGTCCAAATATGCCTAGGACCGTGCCCTTCATGGTCTGATACCCCAAAACTAAAAGACAAGTTAATCTGTATATCCTGCCTCTAGTCTACAAGCACACGTCATTATACGTTGCTAGAGTAGGTACAGAATAATCACAATAAAACTTTCTGTTCCCTTACCCGTTATACTTCATGTGACCCCTGTTGTAGATTTTCTTTTTTCTGTTTTCTTTGAAAGCTGTCACTGGGGCAGATTTTGAATACTGTTCTTCATCAGGGCCACATAACTTTTGTAGCCTGCTTTGTGCAAGTTTAGAAGTGTCCTGGAGGCTAGAAGTTTTAGAAGTCTAGAAGATTTTTTTTTTTTTTTTTAATTTTTATTTATTTATTTATTTTGAGTTGGAGTCTCACTCTGTTGCCCAGACTGGAGTGCAGTGGCCGCTCCTGGCCACCGCAGTCTCGACCTGCTGGGCTCCGGCGATCCTTCCGCCTCAGCCTTCCAAGTAGCTGGAACTACAGGCGCATGCTACCACGCCCGGCTTATTTTTGATTTGTTTTAGAGATGAGGACTCACCAAGTTGTCCAGGTAGTTCTTGAACCCGCAGGCTCAGGCAATCCACTCACCTCAGCCTCCCAAAGGTGCGGGATTGCAGGCTGAGCCACTGAGCCCGGCTCGGAAGATTTTTTTTAAAGGTAAAACAAGCTTTTATAGGCTTGAGAACTAATTGGGGCTGATATTTTTGTATTTGTTTTTTTAATATGCTTTTGCATTTTTGAATAATTTTAGATTTACAGAAAAGTTACAAAGATAATATAGAATGTTTCTGTAAGCCCCTCACCCAGTTTTCCCTAATATTAATATCAAAGATTTTTTTTTTAACAAAACTGCCTCTCTAGTTAATTCTTATCATTGCCTCAGTTTGAGAATCAGAAACAGCTGGATATTTTTGATCCCACACAGCCTCAAATTACCAGACAATTTTGATTCTAGACTGTTGGCACAGAGAGCTGTGTTTCTTTACATCCCTGAATGCAGACTGACTAGTTCTACCCTGAATTTATCAGTCTCAAATAGGACCTTGTTGAAAGCAATAAGAAGCCGTGATACAGACCAGTGTCCTTAATTGTCTTAATCTTTTCCTTTAGAGCTATATGTTCAGTGAGTATGAGGTCTGCCTTCCTATAACTGTTTTTATTAATTATTTTGCTAAGGCATAACAGTGATCAACCTTTTACTCAGCCAGTGCTACGTATTTTAGGTTTGTCATGATAGCACCCCACTTTTAGTAATAAAATTTGTGTATTCAAGGTCCATTGTAGGAAATAAAATCCTCTCTAGCCAGTTTATACACAATGAGCCTTAAATGGCTAATGGAATCATTTAGAAAACTGAAAAGATAGGCTCTAAGTTAAGTTTTCAGGAATGATTTTGAGAGCTATGCCCCAGACCAGGTTACCAAGAATGCTCCTGACTGTTCTGTGATGCAGTTATCAGCCAAATTGGAACCTGTCATGAAAGCTATCATCTCTAGAACCATGCTACTAACTGCCAAGATTGGAAATTATGTACAAAAAAACCAAGATTATGTGTAGCAGAATAGTGAGGCCTCTGCCTCACTTATAGTTTTCAGAACTTACATGTAATTACCTTATTTTAAATCTCATCCAGAACACTATGAAATGTAGGATTTTTTTTTTAAAGCATACTTGTTTCTGTACAACAGGCAAGTGCACCAGAAGGAAGTTATAGTGGACTGTTGCATGACTAAGCTTTTAGAAGTCCCAGTTGTTCCGTCTAAAATTCCATTTGGGCTAGTACTTTTTACACTATCACATTTAGATTTATTGAGGTTTGGTTTTCCTGGAAGCAAACCCTAGATGAACATACGAGGAGGGACCCTGAAAAAACCGGAATTATCTTTTTGGAGAGTGGGCCCCATATGGTACATCCTTCCCCCACTAGGTATGTGTTCTAGGAACCCATCAACATCAGTGTACTAGCTAGTGTTACTGTGAGAGACTGCACTGAGCTTCAGTGAATTTTTTTTTTTTGAAATTCTGTCTTTTTTTGTGTGTGTGAGAAAGCAGGATTTATTGAGAGGACAAAAGAGCTCCCACAGTGGGAGGGGACCCGAAGGGTTTTCCTGGAAATTCTTTCAACACATTTGCCTATTTCGTGATAGGTGACTTAAACCAACAACTTGCCTACACTGCACTGAGTGTTCAGCAGGGTTTTTTTTTGTTTTTTGTTTTTTACCAAAAATAGCATGAACTCCACACCTCACCCTCCCTATTCACCTGATCTTGCCCCTAGTGACTTTTTTTATTTCCCTGGATGAAAAAAAATCCCCAAGGGGAACTTTTTTTATTTCCCTGGATGAAAAAAAGTCCCCAAGGGGAACATTTTGCCTATGTGGAAGAGCTGAAACAAAAAATGACAGAAGCACTAAAAGGCCTCAAAATTGACAAGTTTAAAAACTCTTTTGAGCAGTGGAAAAAGTGTCTCAATATGTGTATTGCATCAAACAGAGTATTTTGAAGGTGACTGAAGTTTAAACATGTTTATTTAATAAATAAATTCTGAAGTTTTTTGCCCCCCCCCATATTTGTGCAAGTGTTGTCCTAATTTGAGACAAGGAGACTGGGATTTCATATTCCCATACTGGATAATTTTGGGTTACCCACTTCCCTTGGGGGCAGGGCAGGGGCGTTTGGTTCTGTCCAGGTGAGCAAAATGTTTGAAGTACCTCAAATGAAGTCCTCAGAAGAACTGTAGGTGTAGTCTGCTGAAACATTGAACACAGACTGGGAGTACGTGAAGGATAAAAAGGGATCTTAGGGACTCTGATGGAGCATCACAATTGTTCACTACAAGAGATGGAAAGACAGTATTATAATTCCCCTCATCCCCCAACTTGTACCATTTAGATCAACTCATATCTTGTATTGTTTGTTCCATCTTGTCACTGATTCTTTGCATTAATGCTTCTCCACTCTGGGATGGAGTCTTTAAAAAGGAGACTTCGTGGGAGAGCCACAGTGAGTGCATAGCTGCACATGGCTTTGAGGGGTATAACTGATATTGTTATCTCCTTCTAACATCCATTCTAGATTTCCTGCATCCTCTGCTAATGCTCCTGCTAGTCTTGATAGCTTACCTGGTGGCATGACTGAGATCTTCATCTCTGAGTCTGTCGTCACCATGTGCTTGTCAGGCAGTAGTTGCTGTAATTGCCCACTACAATTACATGAGAACCATGCTGCCACTGAGCCTGAGAGCACTAAGAGGTACCCTAGTGAATGAATCCCCTTTATTGCAAACATATTCTTCACGTCCCTCATTATATAGCAGCAACTCTTCCTCCTTATAATAATCAAAGTGTAATTTACTTCTGCCAGTATGGTAATTCCTTTTTCTGCCTATTGGTCTGCCTACATGAGGAGCTCAGAATAACTAGGTAGTAGCCAAATTGTTCTCTTACTGTGCCCCTTGGTTAAAAACCAGGACCCATAAAATCTAAACTGAAGTGACAGGACATACAAATCTCCCGGTGAGATATTGAAAATAATGGTAAGTGGGACCACTCATACTTCTCTATAAATGTAACATTCTGTTGGTATTTTGAAGGGTATCCTTTTCCTAATGAGATCATCTCTAAGCTGCAGTTTTAAAGAGTATTTCAGCACTTCATGCCAGCAGCTTTGAGTTAATACCATATGTGGTAGGAACAATGGCTCTTCTGGTCTTATGCCCTTGTACCTCCTGTTCTGCAAAGTGGAATTCTTGTTCCAAGATAATATGTGACTTTCCATGTTAGTGAATGAGATACTTTTATGAACCCTTGGATAGTAATGCTGGCCAAAGCACTGTGGACAGGAAAGGTAAATATATACAGTAGTCCTCCTTATCTGTGATTTTATTTTCTGTGGTTTCCATTAACCATGGTCAACATTGGTCCAAAAATTATTACTTGGAAATTTTCAGAAATAAACAATTCATACTTTTTTTTGCTGTTGCTTTTTCTTTTTGAGACAGGGTCTTGGTGTAACCCAGACTGGAGTGCAGTGGCATGATCATAGCTCACTGCAGTCTCGAACTCCTGGTCTCAAGTAATCCTCCTGCCTCAGTCTCCCAAGTAGCTGAAACTACAGGCATACCTGGCTAATTTCTTTTAATTTTTGTAGAGATGGCGTCTTGCTATGTTGACCAGGCTGGTCCGGAACTCCTGGCCTCAAGTGATCCTCCCACCTTGGCCTACTAAAGATCTGGGATTATAGGCTTAAGTCACTTCACCTGCTCCCAGTTTGTAAATTTTAAATTGTGTGCATGATGAAATCTTGAGCTTTTTCACTGTGTCTGGCTTGGGATGTGAATCATCCCTTTGTCTAGTGTCTCCACACTGTATGTGCTATCCGCCTATTAGTTATTTAGTAGCTAGCCATCTTAGTTATCAGATCAACTGTGGAAGTATTGCAGTTCTGTGTTCAAATAATTTATTTTACTTAATAATTATTACCCAAAGCCCAAGAATAGTGTGACTGCAATTCATGTATTCCAAGAGAAGCTGTGTAGTGCTTTCGTTAAGTGAAAAGATAAAAACTCTTGACTTAATAAGGAAAGAAAAAAAGTTGTATGCTGAGGGTGCTAAGATCTACAGTAAGAACAAATTGTCTATTCATGAAATTGTGAAGAAGGAAAAAGAAATCTGTTAGGTTTTTGTTTGTTCGTTTGTTTTTTGAGTTGGAGTCTCATGCTGTTGCCCACACTGGAGTGCAGTGGCACACTCATTGCCACTACAGCCTCAACCTGCTGGGCTTAGGCAATCCTTCTGCTTCAGCCTTCCAAGTAGCTGGAACTACAGACATGCACCACTACACCCGGCTAATTTTTTGATTTATTGTATGGATGAGATCTCCCTATATTGCCCAGGTGGGTCTTGAACCTCTGGGCTCAGGCATTCCTCTCACCTCTGCCTCCCAAAGTGCCGGGATTACAGGCATGAGCCACTGCGCCTGGCCAAATCTGTGCTAGTTTTGATGTCAGATCTCAAACTGCAAAAGTTGTGGTCATAGTGCAGGATAAATGCTTAGTTAAAATGGAAAAGGCATTAAATCTGTGGATGGACGACATGAACAGAAACGTGTTCAAACTAATGGCAGTTGAAAATTTGGTACTGCTCACAGTTTCAGGCATCCTTTGTGGGTTTTGAAATATCTACTCTGAGGATATGGGGGTGACTACTATACCTTGAATATGTGTCAATCCCAGTAAACATTAGTTGTTATCTTTTCTAGGGTGGAAGGAATCTGATATATCGATTTGCTACCACATGATTGATTGGTTTCCTCAAGGGATGCTGTTGGATCAGGGCTTAGCATCAGTCTTTGCTGCTCACCAGTTGGCCATGCAGAAGCAACAGTAGATAAATCTTGGTGAAGGGGAGCCCATTCTATAGCTTCTATCTCTGCCATCATGACTGTTTTATTATTCATGGGCCCTTTGCAGAAGTATTCGAATAGCTAAGTACAGAGATTGGTTGACATCACTGGACAAATTATCCTGCTGTTTGTTTAGTGTCTCTTCAGTGTTGTTCTCTGGTGAGAATTAACCTGTGAAACATCTTCATCTTTTGTACACAATCCTATAAGTCTGTCCTTATAGTGCACCTCTTCCATAAATAATTTCGCTTTGATTTTACAGGCTTCCCTTCTAGACCCCTGACCATTCATTCAAATCATTTGTCACCACCCAGCAATGCATCACCCACTTCTCTCTTCACACATAAAGTGGACTATGTGAGGTATACCTCTCAAACCTCTGCACAGTGGAGGATTTCCCTTTACCACTGCCTTTTTTTTTTTTTTTCTTTTTTTGAGTCAGAGTCTCACGCTGTTGCTCAGGCTGGAGTGCAGTGGCACACTCATGGCCCCTGCAGCCTCTACCTGCTGGGCTCAGGCAATCCTTCCACCTCAGCTTTCCAAGTAACTGGAACTGCAGTTGTACGCCACTATGGCTGGCTAATTTTTCTTGATTTATTGTAGACAAGGTCTTGCCAAGTTGCCCAGGCTGGTCTCGAATCCCTGAACTCAGGCAATCCTCTTGCCTCCGCCTCCCAAAGTGCTGGGATTATATGCATGAGCCACTGTGCCCAGCCACCACTGTCTTTCAAGACAGTCCCTTAGTGGGGCTATAGCACAGCAATAGTTCATTTTCAGTTTGTACCAGTGTACCAACTGAATCAGGTCCATGTTTATTCCTCTTGTTTTACCTTGTCATAGGGAGTGCCCGTATGGCCTATTCTTGTTATCCATTTCTGTTTACTTGGGCCCAATCCCAGTATACCTGATTCTCTTTTATCATGAATTGCTGTTATACTCTCCTGATCTTATGATGGTTAGCTCTGATTGCATGGACCCTTGATGACCAGTCATCAGATGCTCAATCTCTTCCAGGGTCTAGTAATATGCCAAGAGTAATATGCCATACTTTACAGATGAGGTATAATTTTCTGCTGCAGGCAGCATGATCTTGCTCTACAAAACTAAAGTTCTGGGCTGCAACTCTCCTGTGTGTGGGCGACTCTACACACTCACTGTCTTTGTCCTTTAAATTGGTAAGTGGTTAGTTGAGCCTGTCTTCTGTCTTGAATTGGTCAATACTCATAACAACCAACCAGTTTCTTAGTCTTTTTTTTTCTTGGAATTAGGGTTTCACTCTGTTGCCTAGACTGGAGTGAAGTAGCACGATCATGGCTCGCTGTAGCCTCAAACCCCTAGACTGAAATGATCTTCCCACCTCAGCATCTTGAGTAGCTAGAACTACAGGCACATGCCACCATGCCTAGCTAATTTTTGCTGTTTAATTTTTTTTGTAGAGGAGGTCTCACTGTGTTGCACATGCTGGTCTTGAACTTGGGTACAAGTGATCCTCCTGCCTTGGCCTTCCAAAGTGCTGGGATTACAGGCATGAGCCACCATGCCCAGCCTCTGTGGTCTTCATGATTATTTACCCCATATCGCTTGTAGCAGTTGTCTGTTGCTATATACAAACCACTCTAAAATTTAGCAACTTGAAATAGTAACTATTATTGCTTATGAGTTTATGGTTACCTGGGTGGTTCTTACTTGGGCTCAGCTTGACTGATTGTGCCTGGATTTTCTGATTTTGTTCATGCATCTGTGGTCAGTAGATGGGCTTGCTAGGGATTGGCTGGACTAGCATGGCCTTACTCATATGACTGCCTGTTAAATTGATGAGGGTGATTGGACCATATGTCTTTCACTGTTAGCAGACCAGCATAGAATTATTCATATAGTAGTGACAAAGTTCCAGGAGAATGAATGAAAATCTTTAGGTTTAGGATCATAACAGACATACTGTTACTTCTGACACATTGTTTTCAGAAAAGGAAATCACAGAACCAGCCCATTAAGGAATGGAGCAGTAGATTGCACTTATTGATATGAGACTTGGCTATGGGGAGAAGAATAATTTGGGACATTTTTAAACAATTTTTTTGAGGTACAATTTGCATTCTGTGAAATTGAACTGTTTTGGCCAGGCGCTGTGGCTCACACCTATAATCCCAGCACTCTGGGAGGTGGTGGCCAGAGGATTGCCTGAATGAAGGGATTTGAGACCAGCCTAGGCAGCTTGGTGAGACCACATCTCTACAGTTAAATAAAAAAATTAGTTGGGTATCATGGTGCACGCCTGTAGTTCCAGCTACTTGGAAGACTGAGGAGGAAGGATCACCTGAGCCCAGCAAGTCAAGGTTTCAGTAACATGCCACTGCATTACAGCCTGGGTGACAGAGTGAAACTCTGACTCAAAAAAAAATGTTCACCTGTTTTAAGTCTGTAATTAAATGATTTTGTATATTTATTGAGTTGTGTTGCATCATCATAATCTAGTTGCAGAACTTTCCCATCACACCAATAAAAGATCCATTACGTAATCATTCAGCCACATTTCTAAAATAGAGATACTGCCTGAACTGTATCCTCTTCTACTTAGTTCATCCTAATTCAACCCAAACTAAAATCTTAGCCATTGTAACACTATAGGTACTAGAGGTATTACTGTCACCAATATAATTTTTGTTGCCACTGTCAAATTCCAGAATCCTATCCTTAGAGGGTGCTTCTTAGGTCTACTTTTAGTATCAGCTGTTGTAGATTATGTTCCCCAGAAGTAGAGTCTCAAATGCAGATTAGTGTGCAAGTGAATTAATAAGGAAATGCTCCCAGGGAAGACCATGAAGGGAGTGAGAAAAGCAAGATAGTGAAGGGCAGAAAACAGAGCATAAGTGTGCTCTCAAAACTCATGCAAGGTGATGAAGGTTAGGCTTTATCCTGATCCTATGGAAGAAATCTATTTTGTGTCTTCCACCGTAAAGTTGTTCTAATCCAAGGCAAGGGAGCTGGACTTCTATACTCTAGCACCTGGCCTTACTCGTGACTTTGACATTGCAGGCATAGTATATCTAGTAACTTGATGGCAATCCTGTGAAGAAGAGCACTAGGTACTAGCTGTCAGAAACACACCTAAGTTGGTATGAGGGATGGAAGAGAGAATATCTGGGTGGCGCACCTACATTGTTTACTATAGGCTTATTTCATGATGGTTCCCCTAAATTAGCACTTTTAATCTGAACATGAATATTTATTTGGATGGTTTGTCTACTTATGGATTTTAAGTATTTGAGAATGTTACAGGGGAGAAGTGGGACTTGTTTAAGAAATTTTAACTTTGTATTCATGAACTTAAAATACTTTAATCAATAGAAATTGAGATGATGTTATATAGAATATAAGAATATTTTGATTTTTACTTGTTTTACTTTTTAAACCTATAAACAACCAAACTCAAACAGTATATTTATTTATTTTTGGAGTCAGGATCTCACTCTGTCACCTAGGCTGGAGTACAGTGACATGATCATGGCTCACTGCGGCCTCGAGCTCCTGGGCTCAAGTAATCCTCCCTCCTCAGTCTTCCTAGTAGCTGGGGCTACAGGCGTGTGCCGCCTTGCTCAGCTAATTTTTTAGTTATTTTTTGTACAGACAAGATCACACTATGTTGCTTAGGGTGGTCTTGAAATCTTGGGCTCACGTGATCCTACCGCCTCAGCCTCCCAAAGTGGTGGTATTACAGGTATGAGCCACCACACTTGACCCAGCTTTTTTTTTTTTTTTTTTTTGAGTTCAGAGTCTTTGTTGTCCAGACTGGAGTGCAGTGGCACGATCATGGCTACCGCAATCTCGACCTGCTGGGTTCAGGCAATCCTTCTGCCTCAGCCTCCTGAGTAGCTGGGACTACAGGCACGTGCCATCACACCTGGCTAATTGTTTTTTGGTATATTGTAGAGATAAGATCTCACCATGTTGCTCAGGCTGGTCACAAACTCCAGGGCTCAGGCATTCTCACCTTGGCCTTCCTAAGTGCTGGGATTAAATGCATGAGTAATCCCATTCAGCACAGTTTACTTTTTAATTGATTCTTTTGGTCTTAGTAGCTGAATCATTTCATTTGGTCTTCCTTTTAGCCAAGAAAATCTATATAATCTTGTTGTCTCTGATTTGACTTTTGTATAAAGAAAATGCTCCTTTGTTTTTGCTTGGTTATCAGTCATGGATTGGATTGTCTCTTGACTTGGTAATGAAAAATTATTTTTATAATTCTCATTTGTTTATATCATTGACCTTTTGAGTCTTTAACAATCTTGTACTTTAACTTTCAGGTATATCAATGAATTTGACATGACATGTAAATATTTTAGTGACAGCTATTTAAAATTAGGAACAATGTCTTTATACACCTATGCTATGTTTACTTAAAATTATTAACTGTAGGAACAACAAGGCTATGACAGATCCCTCAAGAAAGTATTTAACCAGCAGTAGAGAAAAGCAGCTGAGTTTGAAACAGTCAGAAGAGAATCGGACATCAGGTAAGTGGTCTTATCATAAATAAGGTACTCATTTATTACATGATGTATTAGAATAGAAATAACCTAAACCTAAATCTGGATATATATATCTCTATGCTGTTCAGGAATACTATATAATCATACTAGTTATTGGGTACCAATTTGTACCTAGGTAGTTAGCTAAAATATCTTAAGATATTAGAAATACAAGCAAATTTGTATTCTTTTCTTTTTTTCTATTTGATTACCTAGAAGTAAGCTCTTTTTTTGTCAGCGTGCCTTGATCGTAGAATGAATCAAAACAGTAAAGTGGCTGAAATGAAAGTTTATTATTGTTGCTACATATTAGAAGCTTCAGAAGATCTTGAAATTGTTGCCTAAAGCAGTTGTTTAAGCTTACCTAGTACCCTGTTTTTGCTAAAACTAAAAATTAGACTTTTCATGAATTTTTGTTAGATGTTTCCCACACTTATATATTGATCTCATTCTCTGAAATCCTTAGAAAATCAGATATCTGATATTGATTTGAGTATTATGTCAACTTTACATTGAAATAAACTGGCTGGGCATGGTGACTCATGCCTATTCCCAGCTCTTTGGGAGGCCAAGGCAGGAGGATTGCATGAGCCCAGGAATTCAAGACCAGCCTGGACAACATAGCAAGACCTCATCTCTACACAAAATTAAAAGAAAAAATTAGACGGGCATGGTGGCACTTTCCTTTAGTCCCAGCTACTCAGGAGTCTGAGGCAGGAGAATTGCCTGAGCCCAGGAATTTGAGGCTGCAGTGAACTGTGATCATGCCAGTGTACTCCAGCCTGAGTGACAGAGTGAGACCCTGACTCAAAAAAAATTTTTTTTTGAAATAAGCTAAAATATGCCATCATTTTGATAAATTATAGTTTAAGAGAATCCAGTTGATCAAGAATCTAAGAATGTTCTTTTAGTGGTTTAGCAATGTGACATTGACTCCTACAAAAGTATCTCTAATATAAGTCTTATCTCTGAGATAATAATACTTAGAAGATATAAACTCCATTTGTTGGTTTCAAGCTTTTATATTCAGCCTGTAGTTAGAAAACATAAAACTTAAAGATATAATAAGCCTGGCTGGGCACAGTAGCTCATGCCTGTAATCCCAACACTTTGGAAGGCTGAGATGGAAAGATTGCTTGAGCCCAAGAGTTCGAGACTAACCTGGGTAACATAGTAAGATCTTGACTCTTCAAAAAAATCAAAAAGTATCTAAGCATAGTGGTGCGCTCCAGTAGTTCCAGCTACTTAGGAGGCTGAGGCCAGGAGGTCCAGACTGTGGTGAGCCCTGATTGTATCACTGCAGACTAGCCTGGGCTACAGAGTAAGACTCCGACTCACAAAATATATATATGTAATAAACCTTAATAGTGTTGAATTTAAGATGCATCTTACAAAAGTTAATGTGGAAGAGAGGAGAAAAGAAAGTGGGTGGCCGAGTGTAAGAAGATTCATGGAACAAAATGTAGAAGTTTTAAGTGTTTTAAAGTTATAGACTTAATCAGTATAAAAATAAGCCAAGTGTGGTAGTGCACGCCTGTAGTTCCAGCTATTTGAAAGGCTGAGATGGAAGGATCGCCTGAGCCCAACAGATCCAGGCTGTGGTGACTGTGAACATGTCATGCACTCCAGCCTGGGCAACAGAGTGAGACTCCAACTCAAAAAAAAAACGAAAGTAACACAACTAATCATTGGTTAGAGAGAGAACAAGAGTAAGGGTAATGTAAGTGAGAAACTTTTTTTATATAGTAAGGAGTCAACTGATACTGTTTAAAATGAATAAATCAAGAAATAGTAGAAACATTAGCTATTGAGGAAATCAGAAAACCTAAGTTTAAAAACAATCGTAGGGAATTAGAAGCAAAACTTGTAGAGCTTTGGGTCAGGGAACTATTGCTTTTCTATGTGCTTTTCCATAGTATTTGACATTTAAACTGATACTTTTTAAAATGAATAAATCAAGAAATAGTAGAAACATTAGCTATTGAGGAAATCAGAAAACCCAAGTTTTAAAAAATCATTAGGAATTAGAAACACAGCTTGTGGAGCTTTGGGTCAGGGAATTATTACTTTTCTACTATGTATTTTTCCACAGTATTTGACATTTTAACATGCATATCTTGTAGATATTGCAGGTTCAGTTCCAGACCACCTAAATAAAGCTTTTTTTCCCCTTAACGATTTATCTGTAGCATGTGATGCTATTTGGTAGCATTTTATCCACAGAAGTTCTTTCAAAATTGGAGTTAATCCTCTCAAACCTTAGGCCTGGTATAGTGACTCATGCCTGTAACCCCAGCACTGTGGGAGGCCAAGGTAGGAGAATCACTTGAGGCCAAGAGTTGAGATCAACCTGGGCAATATAGTGAGACCCTCATCTCTACAAAAAATGAAAAAAATTAACTGGGAATGGTGGAACACACCTTTAGTCCCAGCTACTCAGGAGACTGAGTTGAGAGGATTACTTGAGCCTAGGAGTTCAAGGCTATTGTTTTCTCAACTACATTTGCGTAATATTGTCAATCTTTTGTTGTCATTTCAACACTATTCACAGTTTTTTCACCAGGAGGAGATTCTATCTAAAGAAACTACTTTCTGGCCAGGCATGGTGGCTCAAGCCTGTAATCCCAGCACTTTGGGAGGCCGAGGTGAGAGGATTACCTGAGCCCATGGGTTTGAGACCAGCCTGGGCAACTTGGTGAGACCTCATCTCTACAATAAAAATCAAAAAAATTAACCAGGCGTGGTAGTGCACGCCTGTAGTTCCGGCTACTTGAAAGGCTGAGGCAGAAGGATCGCTGAACCCAGCAGGTCAACTCTAGGTAGCCGTGAGAACGCCACTGTACTCCAGCCTGGGTGACAGTGAGACTCCAACTCCAAAAAAAAGAAAGAAACCACTTTCTTTGCTCATCCATAGGAATCACCTCCTCATACATTAAGGTTTTATCTTGAGACTGCAGCTATTCAATCACATCTGCTTGCTCTAATTCTAGTTTTCTTGCTATTTCTGCCACATCGGTAATTGCTCTCTTCACTGAAGTCTTGAACCCCTCAAAGTCATCTGTGAAGAGTAGAATCAGCTTTTTGTAAACTGTTAAGGTTGTAAACTGTTTTTATAAACTATTTTGTCCTGCTCCCATGAATCACACATGTTCTTAATGACATCTAGAATAGTGAATCTCTTCCAGAAGATTTTCAACTTACTTTGCCCAGATCCATCAGAGGAATCACTGTCTTAGCCTTGTGAAATGTATATCTTAAATAGTAAGGCTTGAAAGTTGCAGTGACTCCCTGATTCATGAGCTGCAAAATGGATATTGTGTTAGTAGACATGAAAAACAGCATTAATTTCCTTGTACATCTTCATCAGGGCTCTTGGGTGACTAGATGCTTTGTCATTGAGCAGTAGTGTTGGTGAAAATAATCTAAGCAACATGTCAGTAATGGCCTTGAAATATTCAGTAACCCATGCTTTAAACAGAGGTGCTATTATCCAGGCTTTGTTTTTCCGTTTCTAAAGCACAGACAAGTAGTTTTAGCATAAGTCTTAAGGGTCCTAGAATTTTCAGCGTGGTAAATGAGCATTGGCTGGCTTGATCGTCCAGTTGCCAGCTGTATTAACCCCTAACAAGAGAGTCAACCTGTCATTTGAAAGCTAGACATTGTCTTCTCTCTAACTATAAAAGTTCTAGATGTAATCTTCTTCCAATATAAGGCTGATTCATCTACATTAAAAATCTGTTAATTAGCATAGCCACCTCCTCAGTGATCTTAGCTAGATCTTCTAGATAACTTACTGCAGCTTCTACATCAGTACTTGCTGCTTCGCCTTGTACTGTTTGTTTTGTCTCACTCTGTCGCCCAGGCCAGTACAGCCTCGACCTGCTGGGCTCAGGCAGTCCTTCCGCCTCAGCCTTCCAAGTAGCCGGAACTACAGACGCACGCCACCACATCCGGCTAATTTTTGTGATTTATTGTAGAGATGAGGTCTCACCAATTTGCCCAGGCTGGTCTTGAACCCCTGGGCTCAGGCAGTCCTCTCGCCTCGGCCTCTCAAAGTGCTGGGATTACAGGCTGAGCCACCGCGCCCGGCATGTATTGTTTTTACGTTATCAAGATGGTCTTTTGCCTTAAACCTTGTGTATCAGCCTCTGCTAGCTTCAAACTTTTCTTCAGCTTCTTCATCTCTCTCTGCCTTCATAGAATTGAAGAGAGTTAGTTTGTTCCTCTAGATTAGGCTTTGGCTTTTTTTTGTTTTTTTGAGAAAGCCTGATTTATTGAAAGAATAGAAAAGCTCCCAAGTGGGAGGGGACCTGAGAGGGTTGCCCAGGCTTTGGCTTTTAAGGGAGTGATGTGGCTGGTTTAATCCACATCAACAATTAGGCTGTTTCTCTTTGTTATCATTCATGTATTCACTGGAGTAGCACTTTAAATTTCCTTCAAGAACTTTTCCTATGCATTCACAAATTGGCTCTTTGATGCAAAAAGCCTTGCTTTCAGTCTATCTCATCTTTATTTTTTTACTTATTTTTTGAGACAGGATATTCCTCTGTTGCCCAGGCTGAAGTGCAGTGGTACAGTCATAGCTCACTGCAGCCTCCATCCCCTGGGTTTAAGCAATCCTCTTGCCTCAGCCTCCTATGGCTATAGGCATGCACTGGCATGCCCAGCTAATTTTTTAATTTTTTGTAGAGTTTGGGTCTCCCTATGTTGTTCAGACTTTATCTTGGCTTTTGATATGCCTTCCTCACTAGGCTTAATAATTCCTAGTTTTTTTTTTTATTTAAAGTGAAAGATGTGTCACACTTCCTTTCACATAAACACTTGGAGGTCATTGTAGGGTTATTAATTATCCTAATCTCAATATTTTTGTATCTCAGGGAATAGCAAGAGATGGAAGAATGACCATTCAAAACAGAACATACAGCACTTATTAATTAAGTTTGCCATCTTATGGGTGCAGTTTATGGTGCCCCAAAACAATTACAGTAGTAATGCCAAAGATCACTTGATCACCGTAAGAGGTGTAATAATAATGAAAAAGTTTGAAATACTGTGAAAATTACTAAAATGTGACACAGAGACATGAAGTGAACATATACTATTGGAAAAATGGTTGACTTGCTTGATGCAGGGTTGCCACAACTTTCAGTTTATAAATAGTAATAATAATAACAACAATGAAATATCTGTGAAACACAGTAAAACAAAACTCAATAAAATGAGGCATGCCTATATTACTTTGATGAAAAGAATAGGAAAAAAGTTAAATATATACATACCCAATGTGTAATTTTATTATTAAATGAACTTGAATGGTTGATTTAAGAATTAAATTTTTCCTTTGTTTATTTTTTTAAAGGGCTTTTACCTTTGCAGTCATCATCCTTTTATGGTAGCAGAGCTGGATCCAAGGACTACTCTTCCGGTGGCACTAACCTAGACAGGTATGCAATGGTTACTTGACTTGTGAAAAATTTGAGGAACTTTCTTTTCCTGAATGTTGAATGATGGGATAGGCTATGCATTATCCTTTAAGTGATTACCCAAATTTAAAATACAAAATTGATGAGAAACATGGAATCATAACATATTTGCTATAAAGTACTCTAGAAATGGGCTGAGTGCAATGGCTTCTAGTGCTTTGGGAGACTGAGGTAGAAGGATCACTTGAATCCAGGAGTTCAAGACCATGCTGGGCAACATAGCAAGACGCCTTCCCTACAGAAAAAACGTTTTAAAAATTAGCCAGGCGTGGTGGCACATTTGTGGTCCTACCTACTCAGGAGGCTAAGGTAGGAGGATCCCTTGAGCCTAGAGTTTGAGATTCCAGGCAGCTCTGTGCTACTGCATTCCAGCCTGGGTCTAGGAAGATTTGTACTGATGCTACAAATTGTAACTGGCAATATTATCAGATTCTAGATTACCATTTTTTCTGTCATCCCAAGTGGTGATAATATTAAAATCTCTCCTGAGGCATTTTTATATTGCCTTTGTTACCTGTGTATTTGTTAAGCTACTTTTCAAAAATTAGGGAATTTTCTTTAACAAACAAAAGCTGTGTCATATCAGTGAGTATCTTTTATTGTAAATGGCTAGTTGGAAATGTAATTGCTGATTCTATAAACGTAGCAAATTTTATTGGATAAAATATATAAGACAACTGATAAACACTTGTTGAGAAGGTTTGATCATGGAATGTAGTACGGACGGATGATGGCTTTAAATGTAAAAAGGGACGATAATGGTAGTCTATAACCTATGATATATAATGACCTATTAAGTCATATTTTGTTTTTTATTACAATTCAAGGTGATAAAAATATCTCGGTTATTTGTATAAAATGGTTAAGGTGAATGAAGTAAATAATTTTATAGTATATATTTAGGTATATTCAACCTTGGGTGGTATCTCTCAGGGCAAGAGGATTGCCTGAGTCCAGGGGTTCGAGACCAGCCTGAACAACTTGCCAAGACATCATCGCTACAATAAGTCAAAAAATTAGCTAGGCGGCATGCCTTGTAGTGTAGTACCAGCTACTTGGAAGGCTGAGGCGGAAGGATCGCCTGAGCCCAGCAGGTCGAGGCTGCAGTAGCCGTGATTATGCGACAGAGTAAGACTCCCATTCAAAAAAAAAAAAAAAAACCAGCCAGGCTATGTGGCTCAGTCTGTAATCTCGCCTCTTGGGAGGCTGAGGTGAATGGATTGCCTGAGCCCGCGGGTTCAAGACCCGCCCGGGCAAGCGAGACCTCATCTCTACAGTAAATCAAAAAATTAGCCAGGTGTGGTAGCACACGCCTGTAGTTCCAGCTACATGGAAGGCTGAGGCGGAAGGATCGCCAGAGCCCAGCAGATGGAGGCTGCGGTAGCTGGGAGCGGCCACTGCACTCCAGTCTGGGTGACAGAGTGAGACTCCGACTCAAAAAAAAAAAAGCCATGACCATGAAATGCAGCACAGAGAGGAGATGGTAAATGTAAATGAAATGAAGATACTGTTGGGCTTCCCCATGTACCCCCCATGTCTTAGTAGTATTCTGGAAGAAAAGATTAAGGAAAATAAAGGCAAGGAAATTGTCAAAGAAATAATAAATGAAAATGATGAAACTCCTTACAATGAAAAGCCTCAAAAAATTCCAAACAGCAAATACTTTTTTTAAAAAACCACATTGTAAAATTTTAGACGCTTCCAGAAAAAAAGTGTATCCTCTATAAAAAATGTAGAAGCTACCAGAAAGAAAATATATCCTCTATAAAAGAGAAACAATCGGGTTAACACTAGCAACAATTGGCATAGGAAACAGATAGATGTTATTAATAGATTAATAACATAAAAAATTCTATATTCAGCAAAACTATATTTCAAGAATATAGACAAAGAATGCTATATGTGGACAAAGACAGAATTTATTCAGCAAGAAAAACAGTGAACAAGGAAGGAGGGTTAAGAAAAATCAATTGTACAAAGAATTTAAAAATCCAAACATTTTTAACTTTTTTTTTTTGTATAGCTAATAAATGCATGTGGTAGAAAATTCAAATATATCAGGTATGCACAGTGAAAAGTAAATCTCCCTTTCTAATCAAACTCCTAGTTTTCATTTCCCCTTTTCAGAGGCAACCACTATTACTAATATCCGTCCAGCATTACTTCATATATGTCAATAGCATTTTGACAGTTTTTATCAACTGTGGATGTGGTAGTATTAAAAGCAAGTAATTCATAAAATATTAGACAATAAGAAGAAATACAGGTGTGAGGAAGAGTACAAGGAAATTAAAACATTTTAAGGTCCTTTTATTTGAGAGGAAACTGCAGTTAAGTTAAATAGACATATTAGAAAGTTAAAGATGACTTCCACTTCTGGCAAAGATAGAGTAACACAAACTAGATTTACTTTCCTTCTTGTATCAGCTAAGAACTTAGACAAAACATATGAAGCCGTGGCTCTCAAGACATTGAATATCAGGTAGTGAAGGACAGTGATCCTTGAGAGATAGGAAACAAATGAAATGAGCCCAATGTCTGCCCCAGCTCACTTTCTAGCAAAAGTTCCCACATTGTAGCACAAGGAGGGGGAACCAAGCAGAGCTGTCTAATCTTCCTGAGTTGAGGGAATGGAATTAGGAGTTCAGGGAAGCCAAATAGTTAGAATTCACACAGCAGAGTACCAGAAAGGAAAGTCTTTGAAAAACCAGAGTCTTTCTGCAGTATTAATTGAGTACTGATCAGCACATGTAGTTGAGGAAAGTAGCCATGCTCAGGAAAAGAACCACCCAGAAGGATCTAAGAAAATAATACTTGGGTTCACATGGACCAGGATGGTCTCTGTTCCTAATATCAGCAGTTTATATTCTAATAAAGGTTGTTATTTGTTAGAAAAAACTATTCCTTGACTAACTGCTGTTCTGATTCCACATAACCTTAAAAGCAGGACCCAAAAAGATCAAAGTGTTTCCAGGTAACTTAACCACATTCCAGAACAAAATTCAAGAATGTTTTTAGAAATCAAAAAATATCTAGCATCTGACGAGGTCAAAATTTACAATGTCTGGCATCTGAGAAAATAGGAAGATATAATTCAACAAGAAGAAGAATCAGTACACACCCAGAAATGACATAGATGATAGAATTAATGACAAGAATATTAAGACAATTACTAAAATTATATTCTGTATATTCAAGAAGATGGAGAGAAGATTGAGTATATTGAGTAGAGACATGGAAGATATATTTTGGGGAGTTTTTTGTTTTTAATAGATTAGAAATACATAGAGAGGAAGATATGTTTTTTGAAAATTAAAATTCTGGAGATCAAAACTACAATGTGATTTGAAAAATACACTGTGAGATTAACAGCAGATTAGATATTGCAAGACAAAAGATTAGCGGACATAGCAGTAGAAACTATTCAATGTGTAACAGAAAAAAAGCCTACAATAGCAGATTATTCGCAACTTTAGATGGCCAAATATACATTTAACTGGAGTCCTGCATTAGAGATAAGAGAAAAGATAAGAGAGAAAAAATATTTGAGGCTTATGCAACCACGCCTGGCTAATTTTTTGATTTACGGTAGAGATGAGGTCTCGTCATGTTGCCCAAGCTGGTCTCAAGCCCACAGACGCAGGCAATTCTCTCGCCTTGGCCTCCCAAGTACTGGGGTTATAGGCGTGAGTCACTGCGCCCAGCCTTCTACAAAAAGTTTTTTAAAAATTTGTCTGGTGTGGTGGTGCATGTCTGTGGTTCCAGCTACTTGGAAGACTGTGGTGGAAGGATCACCTGAACCCAGCAAGTCGACTCTGTGGTGGCCATGAGTGTATCACTACACTCCAGCTGGGGCAACAGTGAGATTCCGACTCAAAAAAAGTAGAGTGTTTTCTCTAATGATCACAGAAAAGGAATTCAGAGAATTTGAAACCTGAAAAAGACTCAGTGCTCCATGCTGGCTTTGAATATGAAGGGGGCTATATGCCAAGGAATGCAGGTGACCTCTAGAAAGAGTAGCCAGCAAAGAAACCAGATCCCAGTTTTCCAAGCACAGGGAACTGAATTTTGCCAACTATTGTAATGAGATTGACAGTGAATTCTTTCCCAGAGCCTCCAGATAAGATCTCATCCCAGCTGATTATCTTATCCCAGATAAGATCTCATCACACCTTGATTTCAGCCTGTGGAACCCTAAGTAAAGATTACACTTGAGCCTGTCTAGGCTCCCGGCCTATTTTTTGTGAGATAAGAAATAGATATTATAAGCTACCAGTAAACTGTGGTAATTTGTTATGTAGCTATAGAACTAGTAGTATTTATTTTGGTACCTAGAAGTGGGGTATGGTTATAAAAAATACCTAGAACTGTGGAAATAGCTTTGGCACTGAGTAATAATCAGAGACCTGGAAGACATTTGAGGAGAATTTTGAGGGGCATGATTTAGAAAACCTAAATGGACTTGGATGGCATGTTAATAGAAATATGGACATTGAGAACACTGCCAGTGAATGCTCAAAGTGAGGCATGTGTTGTTGGAAACTGGAGGAAGGGTGTCATTTAGTGGCAGAAAGCATAAGGAGCATTGTCTTCTACACCAAAGATAAGGATGGCAGTAGATTTCTCTTTGTAAACAGTACAAGCTAGTAGAGAGTGAAAATATTTTTCAGAACCAAAGTAAAATAAACACTTTTTTAGTCATAGAAAAGATATAAGAATTTATCACCAAAAAACCAGTACTATAAGAAATGTTAAAAGAAGTCCTTAAAATAGAAGGGGAATGATACCAGATGGAAACCTCTATCTGTGTAACAGAATGAACACCAGAAATGGTAACACGGGTAAATATAAAGATGTTTTTTCTAATTACTTAAATATCTTTAAAAGATAACTGACCATCTAAAGTAAAAATATGAAAACATAGAAGTAAAATGTATGACAAAAATAGCACCAGAGCTGGGATGGTAGAACTTGTTAAGTAGAGATAGAACTTGTTAAGTTCTTATGCTAAAATCCTCATGCCACTGTTAAAATAACAGTTTTAGCTAACCAGTCAGAAAGGAAATAAAATTGAGTCATATAAAAATACTTAGTCTGAAAGAAGGCAGAGAAAGAAAAAGGGAACAAAGAACAGATGGGCAATTAAATAACAACTATCAAGATATGGTATATTTTATATTAGTAATCACATTAAAAGCATATGTTTTAAAGGCTTCAATTGAAAACCAGAGAATGTTAGGTTGGATAGAAATGACCCAGCTGTATACTGTCTTTAAGATACCTGCTTAGGGCCAGGCTCGGTGGCTCAGCCTGTAATCCCAGCACTTTGGGAGGCCGAGACCAGTGGATTGCCTGTGCCCATGGGTTTGAGACCAGCCCAGGCAGCTTGGCAAGACCTTGTCTCTACAATAAATCAAACGTTAGCTGGGTGCAGTAGTGCACGCCTGTAGTTCCAGCTACTTGAAAGCTGAGGCGGAAGGATTGCTGATGCCTAGTAGGGTAATGCTGGGGTGTCAGTGTGCCACTGCACTCCAACCTAGGCATCAGAGCGAGACTCCAACTCAAAATAAGAAGAAACCTCCTTAAAATTAAAGATATAAATAGTTTAAAAGTAAAAAGGATGTACTATTTAATGGAGTAAAAATATTCGTTTCAACAAATGGTGCTGAGAAACTGGATATCCATATACAAAAGAATAAAACTGGACCCCCTCTTTGCACCCTATATATAAAAACTAACTGAAAATGGATTAATTACCTAAATATAAGAGCTAAGACCATAGCACCTTTAGAGGAAAACATAAGGCAAATCTTCTTGATTTTGACTTGACAGTAGATTTTCAGATAATGATACCAAAAGCACAAGCAGCAAGAGAAAAAAAAGGCAAAGTGGACTTCAAAATTTAAAACATCTTTGTATCAAAGGATATGACAGGTTGACTATTCCTCATCGCAAATGCTTGGAACCAGATGTGTTACAGATTTCAGATTTTTTTCATATATCATTTTCTTTGATCATCATGTTGGCATTCAAAAAGTTTTGTATTTTGAGTTCAAGATTTTGGATTTTTGGATTAGGGATACTCAACCTATATTAAGAAAGTGAAAAGACAGCCTACAGATGAGGGGAAATGTTCATCATACATCTGACAAGGGTTTAGTATTCAAAATATAATTTTAAAACTCAAGACGACAAAAAGATATCTCAGTTTCAAAATGGGCAAAATGCCAGGTGTGGTGGCTCATGTCTGTAATTCTAGCACCTTGGGAAGCTGAAGCCAGAGGACTGCTTGTGCCCAGGAGTTCCAGTATCTGGGTGTGGTGGCTCATACCTGTAACCCCAGCACTTTGGGAGGCAGAGGCTAGAGGATTGCCTGAGCCCAGAGGTTCGAGAACAGCCTGGGCAACTTGGCAAGACCTCGTCTTTACAATAAATAAAAAAAAATAGCCTGGAATGGTGGTGAGTACCTGTAGTCCCAGCTACTTGGAAGCTGAGGCGGAAGGATTGCCTGAGCCCAGCAGGTCAAGGCTGCAGTAGCCATGATTGTGCCCCTGCACTCCAGCCTGGGTGACAGTGTGAGACTCCTACTCAAAAAAAAAAAAAAAAAAAAGAATTTTTCAAATTGATAACGTCAAACTTCAGATTTAAGAAACCCAATGAATACCAAGTGGGATTGAGTAAAAGAAACCTACCCTTAGGCGTGTCATAGTAAAACTTTAGAAAATTAAAGACGAAATATTTCAAAGGCAATCAGGAGAAAATATTTTACCTTCAAAGGAGAAAAAAATCTGACCTTTTTACTTTTCTGTGACAGTTGTGAAAACTAGAAGACAGTAAAATGTTATCCTCAGTATGCTGAAATAAAATAACTGCCAAACTAGAATTTTATTTGTGGTGAAAATATCCAGCCAGGCTCGGTGGCTCAGCCTGTAATCCCGCGCCTTGGGAGGCTGAGGTGAGTGGATTGCCTGAGCTCGCGGGTTCGAGACCCGCCTGGGCAACTTGGTGAGATCTCATCTTTACAATAAATCAAAAAATTAGCCGGACATGGTAGCGTGCACCTGTAGTTCCAGCTACTTGGAAGGCTGAGGCGGAAGAATTGCCAGAGCCCAGCAGGTCGAGGCTGCAGTGGCCGGGAGCAGTCGCTGCGCTCCAGTCTGGGTGACAGAGTGAGACTCCAACTCAAAAGAAAAAAAAAAGAAAGAAAATATCCAGTAATTCCAAAATGAAGGCAAAATAGAGACTCTCATACAAAGCAAATTAAAAACAGAGTTCATCCACAGATATATACTGAAGGAAATGCTAAAGGATAATTTGGGGACAGATGGAAAATGAACTCAGAAGAAAGATTGGAGCTGCAGGAAGTACTGAAGAGTAACAAAAATAATGAATGCATGAGTCTACTCTTTTATACAACACAATAGTAATATCTTACTGGGTTTAAATGACAACAATAGCATGTAAACCAGAGGGGGAGAAGGAGAACACAGAATCAGTACATGGAGGTAAATTGTTCCTAGTTTCTTTTCATTGTCCAAGGGGAAGATAAAAGTATTAACTCAAGTTAGACTTTGATACATAAAAAATTCATAAGTAGGTCGAGCTCAGTGGCTCAGCCTACAATCCCAGCACTTTGGGAGGCCAAGACAAGTGGATTGCCTGAGCCCATAGGTTCAAGGCCCACCCGGGCAACTTGGCAAGACCTCATCTCTACAATAAATCAAAAGTTAGCCGGGCGTGGTGGCGCTCGCCTATAGGTCCGGCTATTTGGAAGGCTGAGGCAGAAGGATCACTGGACCCCAGCAGGTTGAGGCTGCGGTGGCCAGGAGCATGCCCCTGCATTCCAGTCTGAGCAACAGAGTGAGACTCCAACTAAAAAAAAAAAAAAAATTCACAAGTACTTAAATAACATACTTTCATTAGTAAATTTGTTTCTCACAAGGGCATGGATTAAGAAAGAAAGAAAGGAGGGAGGGAGGGAGGTTTAAACCCATAGAAAAATTAAATTTCCACGAGTCCACACTAAAGTAAATGAATGGAGAATGAACAGCTCTCCCTTAAAGGATAATTCCAATAAGAGTGTAGAAGGATTGTGTGAATCAAAAATTACCCTTAGGCAAATGCTACAGTAATATTTGCAGGCAAGAGTTTGTCAAGAAATAAGACATTTAAAGGTAGTCTCAAAGTATCTCCTCACAAGATATTTCTTTTTGTTGTTGTTGGAGTCTCACTCTTGTCGCCAAGGCTGGCGTGCAGTGCCACACTCACAGCCACTGCAGTCTTGACATGCTGGGCTTAGGTGCTCTTTTAGACTAAGCCTTCCAAGTAGTTGGGACTACAGATGTACACCACCTGGCTAGTTTTTTGTGATTATTGTAGAGATGAGGTCTCACCAAGTTGCCTAAGCTGGTCTCAAACCCCTGGGCTCAGGCAATCTTCTCACCTTGGCTTCCCAAAGTGTTGGGATTACAGGCTGAGCCACCGCACCCGGCCACAAGATATTTCTTAATTACAAAAGGAAAAATAGTAATTTCACAGTGTCAAAACCCAACAGATACCATCTTAACCAAGAAATCAAAATTAATGTCACCAATAATAAGACATTGTCATTATGTGTGGGGATTCTAGGTTGAATCTTTCACCAGAAAAGGGACTTTAGTAGAAACACTAAAGGGACTTTAGTGGAAATTTGAGTAACATCTGTAGTTTAGTAGTTAATAGTATTGTATCATCATAAATTTTCTGGTTTTGCTAATTGAACTATTATTAAATATGGTAATATTAGGAGAAGATGGGCAAAAGCCATTCTCTCTACTATTTTGCAACTTTTATGTAAATCTCATACTATTTCCAAATAAAAAGTGAGTGGATAAATAGAAAGCATGAACTGTTGATACATGTAACAGTGTACATGAATCTCAATAATTAGGTTGAGCAAAAGAAACCTCACTGGAAAATGAATATTGTATGTTTCTGTTTATATTAAATTCAAGAAAATGTAATGCAATCTATCGTGATAGAAAACAGATAAGTAATTGCCTGGGCATAGAGACAAGGTCACAGGCAGGGAAGAGTGGGAGGAGGGATACAAAGGGCAAACAGGGTACTTTTGAGGGTAATGGATATGTTCATTATCTTAATTGTGTTGATGATTTCATGGATGTATTTACTGGGGTGCCAAAAATGTATACACATTTATTTTTATTTGATTTTTATTTTTTATTATAAAGATGTGGGATACAATTCAGGGTTAGGTATACAAACGTTGATTATGCAGGTACCCTTGTTGATGAGGTATGCCCCTCCCTCCCCTAGCAGTTTACTTCAACTGCCAATCCTACCCCCCTCCCCTGACAGTTTCCCACTACTGCCAATTGCTTTCTTATAGTATTAATAATTGTTCAAGTTCTGCTTATGAGTGAGAACATACGGTACTCTGTTCTTTGTTTCTGTGACAGATCACTGAGTATGATCGACTCTAAATCTATCCAAGCTGCTGCAAAGTCCATATGTTTGTCCATTATGACTGCATAATATTCCATTGTGTATATGTACCACATTTTTTTTATCCAGTCCAGCTTTGATGGGCAACATGGTTGGTTCCATGTTTTTGCTATTGTGAATAGGGCTGCAACAAACATATGTGTGCAGGTATCTTTTTTGCAGGATAATTTTAGTTCCTCTGGGTATATTCTCAATAGGGGAATTGCTGGGTCATATGGAAGATCAATTTCTAGTTCTTTCAGAAACTGCCACACTGTCTTTCAAAGAGGTTGCACTAGTTTGCATTCTAGCAGTGTAGAAACGTTCCTTTTTCTCCGCATCCTCACCAGCATCAGTTGTTGTTTGTTTTATTAATGATGGCCATTCTTTCTGGGATTAGGTGGTATCTCAGTGTGGTTTTGATTTGCATTTCCCCGATGATGAGTGAGGCTGAGCATTTTTTCATGTGTTTGTTGGCTGCCTGTATATCTTCTTTTGAGAAGTGTTTATTCATGTCTTTTGCTAACTTTTTTAATGGGGCTGTTTGTTTTTTTCCTTTCGGCTCCTTTGAGGTCCTTTTAGATCCTAGATGTTAGACCTTTGTCAGATATGCTGTTGGCAAATATTTTCCCCCCTTCCCTGGGCTGTCTCCCTGCTCTCTTGATGGTTTCTTTTGCTTTGCAGAAGCTCGTTAGTTTGATGAGGTCCCACTTGTCTATCTTATTTCTTAAGGTATAGGCATTTAGGGTTCTGAATAGGAATTGATTGCCAGTTCCAGTTTCCATAAGGGTGTCTCCTGCGTTTTCTAAGATTCTTATAGTATGAGGTTTTACGTTTAGGTCTTTGATCCATTTAGAGTTAGAGTATGGTGATAGGTAGGGGTCCTATTTCAATCTACTGCATGTGGTCAGCAGCATTTTTCCCAGCACCAGTTACTGAACATTCCAGTGGTTGTTGTTGGAGGCTTTGTCAAAGATGAGTTGATTGAGGTATCGAGGCTTTGCTTCTGGAATCTCTATCCTGTTCCATTGGTCTACGTGCCTGTTCTTGTACCAGTACCAGACTGTTTTGATTACTGTCGCCTTATAGTAAAGTTTGAACTCTGAAGTATAATACCTCCTGCTTTGTTTCTTCTGCTAAGGATTGTTTTCGCTATTCGTGGTCATTTATGTTTCCATATGAATTTCTGTATTGTCATTTCCAGGTCTGAGAAGAATGATGTTGGTGACTTAATGGGTATTGTGTTGAATCTGTAGATTGCCTTTGGTAGGATGGGCATCTTAACAATGTTGATTCTTCCTGTCCACAAGCATGGAATATTTTCCTATTTGTTTGTGTCTTGGATTTATTTGAGCAGTGTTTTATAGATCTCATTGTAAAGGTCTTTCACTTCTCTGGTTAGGAAGATGCCGAGGTATTTCATTTTTTTGTGGCTATTGTGAATAGGATTTGTGCTTTTAATTTGAGTCTCTGCCTGCTTGTTGTTGGTATATAGGAATGCAACTGTCTTTTGCACATTTATTTTGTATCCTGAGACTTTGCCAAAGTCCTTTACCAGTGCAAGCAGGTTTTTGAAAGATTCTCTTGGATTTTCAAGGTATAGAATCATATCATCAGCAAAGAGTGACAACTTGACTTTCTCTTTTCCTATTTGGATACTCCAATTTCCTTTTCTTGTCTAATTGCCTGAGCTAGGACTTCCAACACAATGTTGAACAAGAGGGCTGAGAGTGGGCAGCCTTGTCTTGTTCCAGTTTTTAGGGGAAATGTTTCCAGTTTCTATTCATTTAGCAATGTTAACTGTGAGTTTATCGTAGATGGCATTTACTATTTTGAGGTATGTACCTTCTATACTAGGTGTTTGGGGATTTCTATCAAGAAGGTTGCTGGATTTTATCAAAAGCTTTTTCTGCATCTAATGAGATAATCATGTGGTTCTTGTTTTTACATCTCTGTTGTTATATTTAATTACATTTGTGGTCTTGCGAATGTTGAACCAGCCCTGCATCCTGGGTATGAAGCCTACTTGGTCATGGTGGATGATTTTTGTGATGTGATTTTGGATCCGATTTGCTAGAATCTTGTTGAGAATTTTTGCATCTATGTTCGTAAGGGATATTGTCCTGTAGCTCTTTTTTTGTTTAATCTTGACCCGGTTTAGGTATCAGTGTGATGTTAGCTTCGTAAAATTATTTTGGGAATATTCCATCTTTTTCAATTGCCTGGAATACTTTCAAAAGGGTTGGTATCCTCTTTGTATGTCTAGTAAAATTTTGCTGGGCTCGGTGGCTCAGCCTATAATCCCACACCTTTGGGAGGCTGAGATGAGTAGATTGCCTGAGCCCGCGGGTTCGAGACCCGCCTGGGCAACAAGACCTCATCTCTACAATAAATCAAAAAATCAGCTGGGCGTGGTAGTGCATGCCTGTAATTCCGGCTACTCGGAAGGCTGAGGCGGAAGGATCACCGGAACCCAGCAGGCGAGGCTGCGGTGGCCGGGAGCAGCCACTGCACTCCAGTCTGGGCGACCGAGTGAGACTCCAACTCAAAAAAATAAAAAAATTCTGCTGGAAAGCCATCCAGTCCAGGACTTTTTTTTTTGTAGGTAATTTTCATGTGACAGAGTCAATTTCCTGGGTTGTTATTGATCTAATAAGAGTCTCAATGTCTTCTTGTTTCTACCTGGGGAGGTTGTGTGATGTCAGAAAGTCCTCCATTTCATTTAGGTTATCAAGTTTGTTTCTATATAGGTGTGCATAGTAATCTCTGATAATCTTTTTTATTTCTTTGGCGTTGGTTGTGGTTTGATCTTTTGTATTTCTGATTGTGTTTGAGCTTTTTCTCTCCTTTTCTTGGTCATTCTGGTTAAGGGTCCATCAATCTTGTTAATTCTTTCAAAGAACCAGCTTTTTGTTTTGTTGATGTTTTCTATGATACTGTTGCCTTCTATGTCCCGTATTTGGGCTCTTATTTTTATGATTTGGATTCTTCTGTTAAAGTTGGGATTTTCGTGGTCTTCTCTTTCCAGCTCCCTTAGATGATTTGTTAGGCTCTCCACTTGTGATCTTTCCATTTTCTTGATGTGTACTTGTAGAGATATAAATTCCCCCCTTAGAACTGCTTTTATGGCATCCCAGAGGTTTTGGTAAGATGTTTCTTCATTTTCATTTGTTTCTAGGAATCTTTTAATTCTGCTTTGTGTTGACCCAGTAGTTGTTCAGCATCATGCTATTTAGTGTCCATGACTTTGTGGGCTTTGGAGTAATGTTGGTGGTGTTGATATTTATTTTTATTCCACTGTGGTCTGAGAGCATGCATGGCAAAATTTCAACCTTATGGAATTTGTTTATGCTTGATTTATGGCCAAGGATGTGATGGATCTTGGTGTACGTTCCTGTGGTGATGAGTAAAATGTATATTCTGTGGTTGTTGGGTGTAATAATCTGTAGGTATCTATTAAGTCCATTTGGTCGAGTGTCAAGTTGAGGTTCTAAACCTCCTTGTTGATTTTTTTGCCTCGTTGATTTATCTAGGGCTGTTAGTGGGATAGTCAAGTCCCCTCCTATAGTAGTGTTAGAGACATTATCTTATTTTAGTTTACTTAGTAGTTGCTTTATAAATGCTGGTGTTCCTGTGTTGGGTGCATATATGTTTAGGATGGATATTTCTTGTTGATGGATTAAACCTTTTATCATTATGTAGTGTCCTTTTGTATCTTTTTAAATTTTTGATTTTTAAAGGTTGTTTTGTCTGATATTAAGATCACAACTCCTGCTTTATTTTGTGATCCATTTGCCTGGAAACTCATTCTCCATCTTTTAACTTTGAGTCTATGTGCTATATTTTAAGAGATGTTATCTATGTATTACTTTTTGAAGTTGAATTAAATTACAGTAGCAATGTGTAGTATGACATTTGCACAACCATGCTTCCACCATTTTGTTGGATTGTCCTGCCCGTTGCATGGTAACACTAGCATTCATTTGATTAACACCTTCTTTTGAGTGAACATTGTACTTAAAATGTGTATACATTTTTTGGGGACCTTCATTTATGTCGAAAGGTATAAAATTATGCACTTTAAATGTGTGTATTTTGTTATATGTCAATTATATTTCAATAAAGCTATTTTTGGTTTGATGCATAATATGCATTTTGGGACATCCATTGTATGATTTTATTTACATTAAATTTTAGAAAATGTAATCTATAGTGGTAGAAACAGATCAGTAATTACTTAGTCATACTCAGGTGGAAGGATTGCCTGCCCCCAGAAGGTTGAGGCTGAGACTGCAGTAAGCCATGATTGTGCCACTGCCCTCCAGCCTAGATGACAGGTGAGACCCTGACTAAAAAAAAAAAGCTACAAATTAAAAACCTCATATATATAATTAGGAACCTAGTATAAAGCTTAATGTGTAGAAAAGCAATTTAGAGAAGAGTAAACAATTATATAAATATGATAATTTCAGTAGTAATGAGGACTGTGCAAAATAGTGAGACAAGATGACTCTATATTGGTTTAAAAAAAAATGAAAACTTTTGGTAATAATAAGTAATGTACACATGTAGGTCGGGCACAGTGGTTCATGCCTTTAATCCCACGGGTTAGAGATCAACCTGGGCAACTTGGTGGGACCCTTATCTCTATAATAAATCAAAAAATTAGCCAGTGTGGTGGCATGTTTCTGTAGTTCCAGCTACTTAGAAGAATGAGGTGGAAGGATTGCCTGAACCAAGCAGGTTGAGGCTGTGGTAGCCAGGAGCGTGCCACTGCCCTCCAGTCTGGGTGATAGGGTAAGATTCCTACTCAAAAAATAAGTAATGTACATATGTAAAGAAATGGAGATTCACTACTGATAAAAGTAAATTGGTTACAACCTTTTTTGGAAAACAACCACAATATCTATAAAAATTAGCACTTTGCACTCAGACATCTTGCAGATCACCTACCAGCCACTCAACCACACTTTTTAATGAAATAGTGAAAAACGTTGGAACCAATTATTTTATTATGATATTTGGCTTATAATGGAATTTTGGACATCGAGGAGCTTATTTATGACAAAAAAACAAAAGTTTATTATATTTTTCTGAACTTGTGGTAATGTGTGAAACAGTCACTGACATGCATTACAGGTTCATTGATACATGTTGTACAATGGTAATTTGTTTGACATCTTTCACTTGGTGTTTTTCTATTCTAGCAGACAATGCATTCTTGTTTTCTTCTTCCCACATTAATAATATGTAATTTAAGTCAGACACAGTGATTCACATCTGTATTCCTTGTGCTTTGGGAGGCAGAAGCTAGAGGATTGCCTGAGCCCAGGGGTTTGAGACCAGCCTGGACAACTTGGTGAGACCATATCTCTACAGTAAATCAAAAAATTAGCCAAGCATCATGGCATGCACCTGTGGTTCCAGCTATTTGGAAGTCTCAGGCAGAAGAATCACCTAAACCCAGTAGATTGAGGCTGCAGTGGCCATGAGCGTGCCACTGCACTCTAGCTTGGGTGACAAGAGTGATACTCCAACTCAAAAAAAAAAAAAAATGTAATTAATTGTCCAGTCTGTTTGAAGAAGATGTGGAAGGATGCATTCATGATTCCAGAAAACCACTTCTCGACTGTTTGATCATATCTCACTACATATTCCATCTCTTCATTTGCTTTTTCAGGCAGTTTGAATGAAAACCTTCAAGGAAACATACATTTTGAAAAATTTGTGGTTACATAAGTTTGTCCTGTATAATCAGCAATATCTTTGTGTCCCCTGAGGGGACATTTGAGTGGTTTGCTAGATCTAAGATGTCCCCGCAGAGGGGACTTTCAAGTTAAAGGGTTAAAATGGAAAATACCGAGGCAAGGTGGCTCATACCTGTAATCCCAGCATTTTAAGAGTTCAAGGCAGGAGGATTGCTTGAGCCCAGAAGTTCAAGACCAGCCTAGGCAACATAGTGAAGACCCTGTGTCTACAAAACATAGCAAAATTAGGTGGGGATCATGGACCACACCTGTAGTCTCAGCTACCTGAAGGATCACCTGAGCCCAGGAGGTTGAGACTGCTGTGAGCCATAAACATGCTGAGTCCCAACTCAAAAAAATTAAAAAAACAATACCCCTAACATTTCCACTTCTAATTATATAAACTAGAAGAATGTCTCAAGAAGATTATTTGTTGTGTTATTTGTAATAGTGGAAAAAGTTACAATAAACATGTTCAAGAGTAGGCAAACTGCGGGGAGGGAGATGGGATTAACAGTAGCAAATATCTGTCTGGGAACGGGGAAACACCCCATATCAACAGGGTGCCTGAATGAAACGCAATTGTATACCTAACCCTTAACTGTACCCCACAACTTCATAATAAAAAAAAAAGAGTAGGCAAACTAATATCCACAAAGTGTATAAAAATGAATAAAAAAATTAAACTATCTCTATAGTCTTTCTCAAGCCATTAACTTGTATTATTTTGATTGTAGGTTAAATATGTGCAGTGTTTGAAACCTCTTCAACTCTGTCAGTAGACTAGCTAATTTACGTTTGTGAGGTTTACCCCCAAATGATCGTTATCACTGATATATCCCTAAATTCATGATTCCCCCCCCAGACATTGACTTCTCTGAATCTAATAGAAGAAAAAGGGAGCATTCAAAATTTTGTTTTGCTTCTTTATTATTTTTTCTTTTTTATAGGACTAATGTATCAAGCCAGACTTCCTCTGCCAAAAGAAGTTTGGGGTTTCTTCCTCAGCCTACTCCACTTTCTGTTAAAAAACTGAGGTGTAACCAGGATTACACTGGCTGGAATAAACCAAGAGTGCCCCTTTCCTCTCACCAGCAACAACTACAAGGGTAGGTCAATTATCTTTTATTTTGCTTTCTTTTCATAAATTGATCCAGCAGAAGCATGCTTTGTTTGGTATAAAAAAATGATTAAAGGAGTCACATTAACTGAAGTTCTAAAATATTTAGAAATCAGATCACTTATTAAAAGTTTATTACATCCATCAGTAATGTTAAGTCCATTGTCTAGTCTCCAGTTTTTGAACTTTAAGATATATAATTCATTTTAAAGCAGAAAATTTTTATTTTCCAACCTCATACACTTCATTATACTGCTGAGATACTTTCAACTTTAAGTTTTTTTATATATCTTCCCAGTCCTTCATGATTATATTTTTATTAAACACAAAAATGAGATCATAGTGTAGTAACTGTAGTAATAACAAAAGTATCTGTCTTAACTAATGTATTTGTTATGTGCCACAGACTGTGTGCTCAGTGTTTAAATTGATTTTTTTTCTTTAAAGTCTTACAAGTCTGTGAAATTGATATATTAGCCCTTTGCACCTCAGAGACATCTTGTGGATCACCTACCCACAAGATGTCAACAACACTTTTAAGAAATAGTGAAAAACAAATCACTTCATATTAAATAGTATAGCGTTGGAACCAATTGTCTTATTGTACTGATATTTGACTTAGAGTGGAATTTTGGACATTGAGGAACTTTCTTATGACCAAAATAATCAAAGTTTTATGTCTTATATTTCTCTGAACATGTAGTAACATGTGAAACAGTCACCGACATGCATTGAAGGTTCATTGATACATGTTGTACAATAGAAATTTGATGTTTTTCACCCAGTGTTTTTCTATTCAAGTAGACAGTGCAGTCTTGTTTTCTTTCTCCCACATTATTAATATGTAATTTATTGTCCAGCCTGACACCACTGTGAAAGCACTTCACACATTTTCTTTCTTTGTAACGCCAGCTGATTTTTCTTTACGTATATTTCAGTATATATTCCATCTCTGTATTTGCTTTTTCTTGCAATTTAAATGAAAAACTTCAAGGAGACATACATTTTTCAGAAATTTGCATTGGCATAAGTTTGTCCTGTATAGTCACCAGCAATCTCTTTATGTCCTTTCAGAGAAGACATACGAGTAGTTTTACACCTTAGAGTGTGGTTTAAATTTAAATTACTAGATTTACGATGTCCCCTCAGAGGGAACATCTGAGTGCAAAGGGTTAAAAATCTTCTTTTATGTATAAGGTAACTAAGGTTTAGCAAAGTTAATTAACTTGCTCAAAGTGATATACCCAGTGGTACAGCAGTAGAAAGTCCAGGCAGTTGGACTCCAGATGTGTTTTTAACCACTGTGCTATTTCGCTTCTCTGTTATCTGACTTTTTCACTGCATATTAGTCATGGACATTCTTATATAAATAATACAGAACTTTCAACTATGTTAGTGCACATTTAATTTCCTTTTTTTACAGTTACAATGCAAGCTAGAATGAACATTCTTTTTTTTAAGTTGGAGTCTCATTCTGTCACCCAAGCTGGAGTGCAGTGATATGCTCACAGCCACTGCAGCCTCTACCTGCTGGGCTCAGGCAGTCTTTTCACCTCAGCCTTCCAAGTAACTGGAACTACAGGCACGCGCCACTACACCCAGCTAATTTTTTGATCCCATTTTGTGACCATTCTTCATTTGAGTCTTGTCTCTGTCTACCTTGATCTTGTTTCATTTTCTTATTTCTTACTTTTGTGTATTTTATATTTTACTTCTCATCTCTGTCATTCACCCCCTTCAGACTCTTGACAGCCTTGTGAGTTGCCCACTCTTGGTGCTCCAGGCTCCTCCCATGTTTCTTTCATTTCTGTATAATGCCTGTACCCATCTCTAGAAATACGTCTTTCCTTTTTTCAGACTTCTTCAGGAATTATATTATTTCAAGTAGTGTAAGTACTCAGGACCAAAGACTCCTTAAAAAAAAAACTGAATAGAAAACTACCAGGTCTAGAGGATAATGGAGGCTACCTGGTATTCTGATGTTCCTGACAGATCCTCCAAAACACATAAAATTAATGAGGAGTACGAAGAAAAGCACATGTAGCCTATGCTTCAGCATTATTAGGAGACAAAATACAGTGACTGCTTAAGCCTACTTAACTCAGGGACAGAAAACTTAAGAGACTTCATGAAAAAAAAAAAATGTAGGAGTGGAAGACTTAAATGAAGCACTGAAAAAAATCACTCCCAGAAAGAGAAAATCCAAATACTGAGTCCCAAAATACTGAATAGGAAATGGGCTTAAAAGTGAGTGGTACCAGAAGTAACAACTTCAAAGAATCATTACTTGTAGGGAAGAATCAACCAAGTCTGGTTATGGATTTAGAAACAAAAGAAGAAAATTAAGGATTGTGCCAAAATGAAAAGGAAACAAGATATGCCAATCCTTCTTTCTCTCCCTCCTTTGCCACTGCCATCATCCATTAATGAAATGACTTTACCAAACTAACAGAAGAGGGTAGCAAAAAGGGAAGTGCTTCAATTAGGCCCTATCCTCAAAATGAATAGGAATATAAAGAAGTAGTACATTTCTATACAAAAACGACTATAAGAAAAAAGCAAACATGAATCAAAACATTTTAGCCAATGAAAATTCTACCCTCCAGAACCAACCATGATGTAGATACAAAATAGAATTAACTATCCTAAAACATATGGCAATATGGAAAAAGCACCATGAATCAAGAATTCAAACTAAAAATCAAAATAGACAAGCAAGAAAAAAATGAAATGACAAATACTTGAATTAGAAAAGATGGAAAAGAAGAAAGACAACATATCAAAACTGAAGTGTAAATTAAAGGTGTCCAAGGGAAAAGAAATTCAAGTGAAAAAAAAATTTTTTTTTTTTTTTTTTGAGTTGGAATCTCACTCTGTCACCCAGACTGGGGGGTGTAGTGGCACGCTCCTGGCCACTACAGCCTCGACCTGCTGGGCTCTAGCGAGCCTTCTGCCTCAGCCTTCCAAGTAGCCGGAACTACAGGCACGTGCTACCACACCCAGCTAATTTTTGATTTCTTGTAGAGATGAGGTCTCGCCAAGTTGCCATGCGGGTCTCGAACCCATGGGCTCAGGCAAATCCACTCACCTCAGCCTCCCAAATCGCGGGATTACGGGCTGAGCCACCGAGCCCAACTTCAAGTGTAAATTTATGACAGGCTTTGAACGAAAGCAGAAAAACAACCATGAAAAAAATGAGAAATGTAAAAAACTGAGAGAAAGTAGTTGAACTGGAAAAAAGGCAAAGAATTCCTGTATTACATGTAATTAGAGTCCCTGAAAAACATCAGAACATTGAGACAATTAGTGTTGAAAACTATAATCCAAAAAAATTCTCAGAAATAAGTCTTGAATCTATATATTGAAAGAACTTACCAGGTACTTAGAAAACTAACCTAGAATGGTCAAGACTTCATGTAAGTATTAGACTTTAAAGATAAAAAATCGTCAGTTCCTTGATCCAAAAAATGAAATCATTTACAAGGGCAAGAGAAATAGACTGGCTTCTCAAAACCATTATGCAAAGCAGGATAACAAAATCATTTTCAAGAAGCTTGATGAAAGAAAGAATAAAACAAAAATGTTATGCCAAATATACAGACCAGAGAAAAACAAAAAATGGTATGCCAAATATACAGACCAGAGAAAAAAGTATGGAAGTGTAAGAACTCAGAATACTGTATACATTTCTGAGGACTCTGCAAAGCTTCATCCATACAAGAGTGACTGGAGTAGCAGTGACAAAGGGTAGATGGTGAACATTTCTTTTTTTTCGCTGTTATGTTTTTGGTTTTGTTTTTAAAGATGTGGGGAACAAGCCAGGATTAGGTACATAAGTGGTCTACCTGCAAGTGAAATTTGGGCCTCCCACTGGTCCTTACTTACCCTGGTTGAGGTACCCTAAGTGATGTTATATATGTTCTCTCCCCCCTTCCCTGGCAGTGTTTCTCACTACTGCTGTTCTCTCTTGTAGTATTTTGATAAACGTTCAGGATCCACTTATGAACAAGAATATGAGGTATTCAATTCTTTGTTTCTGTGATAGATCACTGAGTATGATAGACTCTAAATGATGGTGAACATTTCATATGTTCAATTATAGAGCTAAGGCAGACAATGGTAGAAATATATATAGAAGAATGGTATATAAACATTATGTCTTCTAATAAAGTAGTAAGATTACAGCTGTAAGAAAATGGGAGAAGACAGGAGAAAGTAGAATAATGTAGTTGACTTTCATAAATACTAGGTGTGCATCAAAGGATGCCATTTAAAATGAACAGACCAGATGATAAAAAAGTTGAAGGAAAACAATGAATAGCAGTATATCTAAATACAAATGTAACTATTAAAACAAAAATTACAGGCCTTCTTAAGACTAAAAGAAATATCTCTAAAAGATATACCAGATAGAGAAATAAAAATTATAACATAGCATGACAGTTAAGACCAAACTTACAGGTTACATCAATAAATGTACATGGGCTGAACTAATCTACTAAAAGACAAATGTTTTCAGGGTTTCTCATAAAGCAAAATTCAACTCTAGGTGCGTACTAGAGATAAACCTAGAATAATAATTCAAAAAGTTTTATAATAAAGGGAAAGAGAGATATTTAACTGGTTAATAGAAATAATTAGAAAGCAGGGACTGCAGTCCTAATACCCAATATAGAAACTCTCAGGCCAGAAACATGTATATTAGGGCAGAAATTTATACATTTCTCTTCCAGTTCTGTCAATTTACTTTATGTATGTTATAGCTTTGGTATTGGTGCATATATATTTAGGGTTATAAATCTTCTTAATGGGTTGACCTCTGTTATGAACTGCCCCTTTTCATCCCTGATAATGTTTTTTTTTTTAAGTCTACTGTGTTTTATATTAAGTCACTCCAGATTTTTATTATTAGAGCATCTAGTCTAAATTGATAGTTGAAGTATTTAAACCATTTGTGTTTTTTACAATTACGGACAAGACTGCAATTAAATCTATTATCTTGCTATTTGTTTTCTATTTCTTCTATCTGTCCTTTGTTTCTTTTTTCTATTTTCTTTCCTTTGTGTTCATTTAATCTCCATATTGACATGCCTTCCCCTCCCCTTTACATCTTTTTTGTTGTTATCATACATTTTACTTCTTTTTTTTTAAAGATGTGGGGTACAATTCAGGATTAGGTATACAAATGTTCATTATGCATGTGCTCTTGTTGATGAGGTGCATTTTATTTCCGTGTATGCTATAAAGTCTACAATACATTTTTATGGTTTTTAGCAGCCTTGTTGAAATATTATTCACACACCATGTAGTTACCTACTTAAAGTGTATTATTCAGTATCGTTGCTTGCACTTTATGTATTTGTTTGTTTATTTTTGAGTCAGAGTCTCACTCTGTCACGCAGGCTGGAGTACAGTGGCATGTTCATGGCTTCTGCAGCCTCAGCCTGCTGGGCTCAGGCAGTCCTTTTGCCTCAGCCTTCCAGTTAGCTGGAACTGCAGGCACATGCCACTACATCTGGCTATTTTTTCGATTTATTGTGGAAACAAGGTCTCGCCAAATTGCCTAGGCTGAACCCCTGGGCTCAGGCAGTCCTCTGGCCTCTACCTCCCAAAGTGCTGGGATTATAGGTGTAAGCTGGCTGCTTTTACTTTAAGCAGTCAAGCAGTATTTAAATAAATTAAAAGATGAAAGAGAAATGTATTTTCTATTTCCCCACATATTTACCATTTTAAGTACTCTTCATTCCTTTGTGTAGATTTGAGTTTCCGTCTGGTTATTTTCCTTCTATGTGAAGAACATCCTTTAACATTTCTAATAGTGTGTATCTCTTAGCAACAAATATTCTCAGATTTGGTCAGAAAAAGTCTTTTGCTTTTAATTTTGAAAGATATTCCCACTGGATATAGAAATTTAGCTTGTATAGCAGTCTAGCTTGATTGTGTGTTTCTTTCAGTATTTTAAAGATATCTTTCCATTGTCTTCTAGTTTACATAGTTTCGGGTAGAAACCTTGGTCTTAGTCTTGTTTTAGTCTTAGCTCTACAATTATGTACTTTGTTTCCTTAGTTCTTTCTTGCACATTGAAAACTTTTTCTCTAGCTTGGCTACTTGAATGATAATTTGACTGGATATAAAATCCTTGGGTCATGCTTTCTTTCCTCAGGCTTCTTAATATGTTGCTGTAGCATTACCTTGCGTTGTATTTGCCTTTCAAAGACTTGTACCAATCTGATTCTTCTGCCCTTGCAAACTGTTTCATTTTTTTGCCTGAAAACTCTGAGGCAATTTTTCTTTGACTGCTTTTTTAAAAAGATTTTCTCTTTATTGCTGATTTACAGCAATTTTATTATGATTTGCTTTATTTTTATTTGTGTTTATCTGACTTGGGATTTGTTGAGTTTCTTGGATTTGTGGACCTCTAGTTTTTATCAGATTTTGAATGCTTTTAGGTATTGATTTTTCACATTTTCTTTTTATCCTTCCCTCCTCTGGATTCCAATTATATATGATAGGGCATTTGATATTGTCCTTCAGGTCAGTGGTGAGCTATTCTGTTGCTGTGTTTACAAGTTCAGTAATATTTCCTTCTGCAACATCTAATATACCATTATTCCCATCCAGTGAAATTTTCATTTTAAATATTGTTTTTCATCTCTAGAAGTTTAATTTTGGTATTCTTTTATAGCTTTCAGTTCTCTCCTTGTTATGTTCATACTTTCCTTTGCATTCTTGAATATATGAAACATTTTTAATAGTTGTTTGAACATCTTTGTCTGCCGTGGATTTGTTTTGAGATTTGTGTTTAAGCTCTTTATTTTCCTATCTCAACATGTGATGTATTTAAGCTCTTTTGGGTTGAATCTAGAGTATTATTACTCTAAGGCTAATTTGCTTCCTTTCCTAAAGCATGGCCTTTTGGGGTCTCTTACTACTTCATGAATTCATCTAGGTCTCTCCACTCTGACTGGTGGAAATTCAAACAATTTTAGGCCTTGCATGAACTCTGGGAATTGTTTGACTAATAATTCCCCAGTAAACATTCTTTTCCTTGAAGTTCTTCTTGATTGGTGGCAAGAACTGGATTTCATCTTATGCTTGAACAGGTTAGTATTCAGCCAAATATTCAAGCATATTTCTGTGCAGATTTTGGAGCTCTTCCTTTGTACAGCTTCTTCCTCTCAAGTTTCTCTTAGCTCAATTCAGCATGTTTTCTGGGCTATGTTCACTGCAGTTCATAAATTGCCTCCAGACAGGAAACTTGGGCAATGGTAGGGCTCGCATCATTTATTTTCTTTCTTTTACGGATCACAGTTTGATGTGGCCTGTTGTCCAGCATCTGAAAATAGTTATTTTCTATATTTTGTCCAGTATTCTCATTGTTTATGGTAAGAGGTTCATTCCAGACCCTGCTATTTCCTCCGTTTAGAAGCAATATTTCTCCCAGTACTCAAAATTGACATCACCCCTGTATAGGAATATCACGTATTTCTGGATGTGATGCCTTTCAAAGGACACAGTATCACTATATACTCTTTCAGCCTGAGCTGAATCTTATCATGAGGAAATAGTAAATCCAATATGAAGACCATTCCATCAAAAACCAGGGGTGGGAGGACTGCATACTTCAAAAATGTCAGTGTCATAAAAGAGGAAGCCGAGGAATTAATCCAGACTAAAGGAAACTAAGGAGAATCTGAGAGTGGTGATTCATGATGTAATCCCAGTACTTTGGGAGGCCAAGGTGGGAGGATTGCTTGAACCCAGGAATTTGAGACCAGCCTGGGATATATAGTGAGACCCCATCTGTTAAAAAAAAAAAGAAGAAAGAAAGATTTTTTTTTAAGAGATTTGTAAACATTATGTGATCCTGGACTGAATCTTGTACTTTTGGGGGAAAAAAATATCTGTGTCAACTGACAAAATTAAATGAAGGGACATATATTAGATAAGAATATTGTGAGCCGGGCTTGGTGGCTCAACCTGTAATCTTGTGCTTTGGGAGGCCGAGGTGAGTGGATTGCCTGAGCCCACGGGTTCGAGACCTGCCTGGGCAACTTGGTGAGACCTCATCTCTACAATAAATCAAAAAATTAGCCAGGCATGGTAGCGCACACCTGTAGTTCCAGCTACTTGGAAGGTTAAGGCGGAAGGATCACCGGAGCCCAGCAGGTCGAGGCTACGGTGGCCAGGAGCGGCCACTGCACTCTAACTCAAAAAAAAAAAAAAAAGTTTTTAAAAATATGTGCTTTGCACCAGGCTCAGTGGCTCAGCATGTAATCCCGTGCCTTTGGGAGGCTGAGGTGAGTGGATTGCCTGAGCCTGCGGGTTCGAGACCCGCCTGGCAACTTGGCAAGACCTCATCTCTACAATAAATCAAAAATTAGCTGGGCGTGGTAGCGCACGCCTGTAGTTCCAGCTACTTGGAAGGCTGAGGCGGAAGGATCGCCGGAGCCCAGCAGGCGAGGCTGCCATGGCCGGGAGCGGCCACTGCACTCCAGTCTGGGCGACAGAGTGAGACTCCAACTCAAAAAAAAAAACCAAAAAACAAACAAGCAAAAAAAAAAATGTGCTTTGCAAATATGTTTGGCAGTACCTATTAAAGCTTAACACATATATTCTTTGACCCAGTAGTTCCTTTTATGAGCATAAACTTCAGAGAAATAAGTAGGTTATATCTCAAAAAATTAAAATTATAGGTAACAATGAATGATGCTTTGGGAATTCCCCAGTCATGCTTAGCATTCATTTGAAAATGTGTACTTTTCCACCAAATCAAACTAAGTTGTTAAAATGTTGTAATGCAGTGGTTCTTAAAGTATAGTCTCCAGACCAGCAACATCATCATCATATGGTAACTTGTTAGAAATGCATATTTTTGTGCCCTCTCTGTCCAGCCCTACTGAATCAGAAACTCTGGGGTTGGGGTCCAGGTGATTCTGATAGATGCTAAAGTGGAGAACCCCTATTATACTCGACATACTTCAGGAATTACTGTTGCCTTCTAAAGCACTATTTCTTTCATTTTCAGCTTCTCCAATTTAGGAAATACCTGCTATATGAATGCTATTTTACAATCTCTATTTTCAATCCAGTCATTTGCAAACGACTTGCTTAAGCAAGGTATCCCATGGAAGAAAATTCCGCTTAATGCACTTATCAGGTAATTGTTATGTGCTTACTGAGTAGCCTTTTACCTCAGTAATTATAGAATAATTGGATTTCAGACACTTACAATTGTATGTGCCATTATTAGTAATTGACCTTTAAAATACATTGCCATTTAATGTTTTGTAAAACAGGCTAACCTCGTCCTTTTGTTTTACCAGACGATTTGCACACTTGCTTGTTAAAAAAGATGTCTGTAATTCAGAGACCAAAAAAGATTTACTCAAGAAGGTTAAAAATGCCATTTCAGCTACAGCAGAGAGATTCTCTGGTTATATGCAGAATGTGAGTACTAATTTTTAAAATATTTTAGAGATGGGTAACTAGAAATGACTTTAGTATGTTGCCTGGTTTTTATTTTAAAATGGGATTTGTGTATGTGTGTTATTGTAAGCTGAAAAACCTGAGGAGTTATGGTAAGGTTCAGTGTAATTCTTCTGTGTATTGTATCATTTTAGTATGTAGATGTGGTTTGCCTGTGTAGGAACTTGGGTTCTGTTAACTACAAAGCCTATTTTAGAAAAAGTATTTTTTTTAAAGCAAAACAAGGAGTCATTTACGCTAATACAACTAATATTTAAGAACATAATACCTGTCATTTATTTTTATTCACAAAATATGCACCCTCAAATTCTTATTGCAATAAACCTGGACCAGGCATAGTGACTCACGCCTATAATCCCAGCACTTTGGAGACTGAGGTGGGAGGATTGCTTGAGTCCAGGAGTTCAACACCAGTCTGGGCAGCATGGCGAGACCGTGTCTCTACAAAAAAAATCAAAACATTAGCTGGGTATGGTGGTGCATGTCTGTAGTCCCATCTACTCAGGAGACTGAGGCGGAAGGATCACCCAAGCCCAGGAGGTCAAGGTTGGGATGAGCCATGATTATTCCACTGCACTCCACCCTGGGTGACAGAGTGAGACTCTAACTCAATAGTAATAATAATAATAATAATAATAATAGTAAACCTTACCCATTCTTTACGTATGTCATTGACTTCTAAGTGTTTTAGTTACATAAATCACAATCTTAATAAGCTATTATTGTGACAAGAAATGTTTTGATCAGATTAAGGATATTATTGTCTTCTTAGGATGCTCATGAGTTTTTAAGTCAGTGCTTAGATCAGCTGAAGGAAGATATGGAAAAATTAAATAAAACTTGGAAGACTGAGCCTGTTCCTGGAGAAGAAAACTCACCAGATATTTCAGCTACCAGAGTATATACTTGCCCTGTTATTACTAACTTGGAGTTTGAAGTTCAGCACTCCATCATTTGTAAAGCGTAAGTAATCTCTAAGAAAACTTTTTTCTCCTTTTAATTCTTTATGGAAAGCAATTGAAACTTTCCTACAATACACTAAATGTTGTGAATAGGCTATCCTCTCCCCAGTGGTTGGTGGTGGAGGCTTCGTCAAAGATGAGCTTGAGAAATTGAGGCTTTGCTTCTGGAATTTCTATCCTGTTCCATTGGTCTATTAGCCTGTTCTTGTACCAATACCAGGCTGTTTTGAGTATTGTTGCTTTATAATAAAGTTTAAAGTCTAGGAGTGTGATACCTCCCGCTTTTTTTTTTTTCTGCTGAGGATTGTTTTGGCTGTTTGTGGTCATTTATGTTTCCTGTATTGTCGTTTCCAGGTGTGGAGAAGAATGCTACTGATAATTTAATGGGCATTACGTTAAATCTGTAGATTGCCTTGGGTGGGATGGGCATCTTAACAATGTTGATTCGTCCAATTCATGAGCATGAATATTTTTCCATTTGTTTGTGTCATCTTTGATTTCTTTAAGCAGTGTTTTGTAGTTTTCGTTGTAAAGTTCTTTTCACTTCTCTGGTTAGGAAGACGCCAAGGTATTTCATTTTTGTGTGTGTGGTTATTGTTAATGGGATTTTGCTTTTTACTTGGGTTTTTGTTTGTTTATTGTTGGTATACAGGAATGCAACTGTCTTTTGCACATTTATTTTATACTCTGAGATTTGCTGACGTCCTTTTATCAGTGCAGGAATTTTTTGACAGATTCAGAGTATTTACTTTTCTTAGTAGGATGAGCACGAAGGAGAACCTAAATACTTTGCTGCATACTTTAGTACTGACTAAACAGTTAATTTTGTTTGTCTGTTTGTTTACCCATTCGTTTCATTGCTGCATGGAATAGCAAGTTGTTTAGGAATATTTATTTTTGTTTTTGTTTTTCCAGTGAAAATAAATGCCCTTTATTAATTGTTTATTTGGTTGAACCAAATTGTTTTTACTCAAAATTTTTTTATGAAATAGATAAAAATTTGAATTAACTTTTGCAGTGTTTTCCAGGCATATTTACAATAATAATTCAGGCTTGCTTTCTACATTTAATTAATTTTTGTACTCATCATCAGGACTTCTATACCATGTACTTCACTTTAAAAGATTTTATTTTAGCTGGGTGCTGTAATTCAGCACTTTGGGAGTCTGAGGCAAGAGGATTGCCTGAGCCCACGGGTTCAAGACCAGCTTGGGCAACTTGGTAAGACTTTTTGTCTCTATAATAAATAAATTAGCCAGGCGTAGTGGCACACGTGTGTAGTTCCAGCTACTTGAAGACTGAGGCAGAAGGATCACCTGAGCCCAGCAGATCAAGGCTTTGATGGCCATGAGCATGCCATTGCACTCCATCCAGCCTTAGCGAAAGACAAAAGAGGACTCTGACTCAAAAAAAAAAAAAACCAAAAACATCAAGACCCACCTGGGCAGCGAGACCTCATCTCTACAATAAATCAAAAAATCAGCCGGGCGTGGTAGTGCATGCCTGTAATTCCAGCTACTTGGAAGGCTGAGGCAGAAGGATCGCTGGAGCCCAGCAGGTCGAGGCTGCGGTGACCAGGAGAGGCCACTGCACTCCAGTCTGGGCGACAGAGCGAGACTCCAACTCAAAAAATAAAACAAAAACAAAAAAAAGATTTTATTTTGATTAAATCTATAGTATTGTCTCTCAGTAATTTTTTTAAAGAGAGAATAGAATTTTTCGGAGGCGCTAATAAGTGAGAATTATTTCTGTTGCTTTCATGCGTGACTTAATTCAGAATTTTGAGTCATAAATAGACTTTACCCCTCAATGTATTACAAACACTACCCCATCATATCCTGTTACTCTGTGACACTCATAAAAAACCTGACGTTGTGGAAATTTATCTTTTTCATCCTGAAAATTCTGTGATATCCTTTATTTTTAAAGGATTTACAATTTAACTAGTTCACATCTAGTTATTCACACTTTCTGTTACTTTTGCTCTTATCATGGTAGCTCCTTTCCCTCTGAAGTTTTGGGTTTTTCTTCAGCTCAAGAAGTCTATTTTCTAGATACTGTTTCCCATTTATTCTGGAATTTTTCTTAGAAATAGTAAAAAATCTTTATATTGTTCTCTAATTCTTTGTCTTCCATATCTATTTTTCTTAAGTTGCTCAAAATGACAATGTTCACTGATGTCTTTTCCAGCTGTCACATTCTAGCATTTTTTTACCAGAATTTTAATAAAGACATTAGTTTTGCATCACTAGTCTGCCATTTCTTACCTTCATTTGACATGATTTCTTCAGCCTTTTTCCCATCAGTGGCTAAATAATTTTCTAAAAAAAAGTCTGGGTCTTCCAAATACATAGTTCATTTCCTGGTAAAAGCTGGAGAGCCCAAGGAAACGCCTTCGGGTCCCCTCCCACTATGGGAACTTTCCTGTCCTCTCAATAAATGCTGCTTTCAAAAAAAAAAAAAAAAAAGCTGGAGAGCCCAACAGCAGTTAATAATATGATACCCGTTTATTCCTTCCTTTTAATATACTTTCTGGACAAAATTTGTGTAAATTAAAGAGAGAGACAAAGTTTTCAACTCTTGCTATTTCATTGAGTTATAGGATTATCGTTCACATTTTTCACATTTTTTGATAGGAAAATTTCAGTTGCCTCTGTTAGAAATGGCCACTGGCCGCCTACCAGCTCCCTCAGCCATGTTTGGGCAGGTAGGCAGTGGTATCATTCAGGGCACAGAGGAAAGAAGACCTTGTCATAGCTGTGGCTGCTGCACTGTGCCAAGAGCATTAGGCAGTCTATTTGTGCAGCAGGGTATGCAGTTGAGGTGTGAGCATCAGTGCAGTAAGTAGCATGGGTCACAGGATATAAGCACGTCCAGTGGCCAGGCTGGCAGTGGTACAGGGTGTGTCAGCTGGGTGGGGAATAGGGTTCTGTAGGACCACAGCAGCAGCAATACTCATACCTCCTTGAAGTCCTTGCTTTAATTGCTTTATTAACGATTTTCTTTAGGATAATTCTTTAAATATTAAAATATATGAAATATTTTCTGTCTAAAGGAAGATTCTACATTCTTAATCCTTTGAATTGCTATTTTTATGTTTATTCTCTGTCCCGTGTAGCCAGAGGATTTTGTTTGGCCAGTTTGGCAAATGTACTTACTTTTTAAAACTACTACGGTTTAAATGGACTGTTTTTCAATTATTATAAGGCAGTTTAATATATTAATATATTCCTGAATATTAAGAATTCTTGTGAGTTCTCCATTCAAATAACTTCATATACCTAAAACTAAGTATCTAATATTCTTTTGAAAACCTCATTCTGCAGTCTTCTCTAGCTCAGTAATGACATTTCATACTTAGAGTTACCAGTTCAAGGATTTGGTATGCTTATTTTTCACACCTCACATCTCTTTTTTAAAATTTTTTTTTATTTTAAATACACGTCACATCTCATGTCAGCACATCCTTTCACTTCCACTTTCAGAATACATCCTGAATCTGACCTTTTTTTACTACTTCAATTTCCACCACCCTAGTTGAAGCCACTATCATCTCTTGTTTGAATTGTTGCAGCATCTTTTTTTCCTTCTTCTTCTTTTTTTCTTGAGTCAGAGTCTCACTCTGTTGCCCAGGCTGGAGTGCAGTGGCATGCTCGTGGCCACCGCAGCCTCAACCTGCTGGGCTCAGGCAATTCTTCCACCTCAGCCTTCCAAGTAGCTGGAACTAAGGCACGTACCACCATGCCCAGCTGATTTTTGTTTTTTTTAATTGTAGAGACGAAGTCTCACTAACTTGTCCAGGCTGATCTTGAATCTGTGGTTTCAGACAGTCCTCTTGCCTCAGCTTCCCAAAGTGCTGGGATTATAGACATGTTGCATCTTTTTTTTTTTTTTT
>NW_007247742.1:80327-84686 GCF_000164805.1 Carlito syrichta | reverse complement strand
CGGCGATCCTTCCGCCTCAACTTTCCGAGTAGCTGGAACTACGGGCGTGCGCTACCACACCCGGCTGATTTTTTTGATTTATTGTAGAGATGAGGTCTCGCTGCCCAGGCGAGTCTCGAACCTGCGGGCTCAGGCAATCCACTCACCTCAGCCTCCCAAAGGCGCGGGATTACAGGCTGAGCCACCGAGCCCGGCTGACATGTTGCATCTTTTAGTCAGGTCACCATGCTTCTACTCTTGTCTTTCTGAGGTCTATTTCAAACACATTAACCAAAGTGATCCTTTTAAAATGGAAGTTAGTTCATGTCAGCCCTCTGCTCATAAAATTAGCCATCTCATATAATCTACCTCTCTGTACTCCCCATTCCTACTCATTCTCTGACTTTATCTTCTATCACTCTTTTCTTTTGCTTTTTCTGTTTTAATTAAATTAATGTTCTTGTTCAAAAATGCCAGAGTCACGGTGCCTCGGGGCCTTTGCACTTACTTTTTCCTCTATCTTGAATTCTCTTTTCCCGTATTCTCACATAGGCAGTGCCCTCATTTCTCCAGGTCTTTGCATAAAGGTCATTTGCTCAGTGACACATTTTCTTGCCACCCTATCTAAAATTCCAAGCATCTACTCTGATCTTTTACTTTCCTCTTTCCTACTGTGTTTTTCCTCCTTAGCATGGGTCACTATCTAACATACTGTTTTACTTATGTGTCTCTTTCATTGTCTGTCTCCCTCAGTATATTGAAAGCTTCATGAGGGGAGATATATTTGTCTTGGTTTATTCACTGCTATAACCCCAGTGCCTGGAAAATTTTCTGGCATATAGGAGGCTGTCTTAGTTTTTTGGTGCTGTATAACAGATTGCTTCAACATTATTGGCTTAAAACAGCATCTGTTTGTTAACTCAGCTCTGTTAGTCAGAAATCTGAACAAGGTATGGCTGAGTTCTTTGTTCAGAGTATCACAGGGCTGAAATAAAGGCATTAACTGCCTGAGTTCTCATTTGGCGCCCAAGGTTCTTTTCTATCTCATTAGTTTAGTGGGCAGAAAGCAAATCCTTGTGGTGTAGGACTGAAGTTCCCATTTTCTTGCTAGCTGTCAGCTGAGACCACGCATTTCCTAAAGGCTGCCCTACATTTCCTTGCCATGTGGCTCCCTAGGCAGTCCACAGCAGTGCTGTTTGCATTTGTTCCCAGGCTGGCAGGAGTATATCTTTATGATTTCTAATCCCAGACTTCCTCTGTTTGGGTCCTCTAGTCCCATGTTTAAAGGGCATGTGTGATTGGATCTGACCCACCCACATAATCTCTCATTTGATGAAGTAAAAAAGGAGATTAATAACCTTAATTGTATTGGCAAAATTCTTTTTTGCTAGATAAAGTAACATCCTATATGTTATACCTTGTTATCATCAGAGGTTCTACCCAAACTCAAAGGAGACAGAATTATTATGAAGGCGAGGGACACCTTAGAATTATGCATGTTAGAGAGGCACTCAAGAAACATTTGTTGAATAAAGAACAAACATGCTCTTATGCTCTTCTGTCTTCAGCTGTGTCAGCAAATTGAATATTACTAAAAATGCTGTGGTAGAAAATTGAATATTACTAAAAATGCTGATATGACAAAATGAAAAGCAGCTGGTAAAAACTATTTAAAAGAAATAAATTTGATCTGGGCTCGGTGGCTCAGCCTGTAATCCCAGCACTTTGGGAAGCCGAGGTGAGTGGATTGCCTGAGCCCGAGGGTTTGAGACCTGCCTGGGCAACTTGGCAAGACCTCATCTCTACAGTAAATCAAAACTTAGCCGGGCGTGGTAGCATGCGCCTGTAGTTCCAGCTACTTGGAAGGCTGAGGCGGAAGGATCACCAGAACCCAGCAGGTCGAGGCTGCGGTTGCCGGGAGCGTGCCACTGCACTCTAGTCTGGGTGACAGAGTGAGACTCCAACTGGAAAAAAAAGAAAGAAAGAAATTTGTGTAGCTTGGTCAACACAGCAAGACCTTGTCTCTACAGATCAAAATATTAGCTGGGTGTGGTAGTTCATGCCTTTGGTCCCAGCTACTCGGAAGGCTGAGGTGGGAGGATCACTTGAGCCCAGAATTGTGACTGCGGTGAGCTATGATTGTGCCACTGCACTCTAGCTTGGGCAACAGAGTGAGGCCCTGTCTCAAAAAAAAGAAAAGAAAGAAGTTTGCTTCCAAGTAAATTCAATATTGTGTTTTAATCTCCGAGCCCATTTTTAAAAACTGTATAAAAAGATATTCAATAACCAAATAATTCTGCACCCTAACAGAAGCATCTACACATGGGCATCAAGAACACATAGAATTTTCTTTCTTTTTTTTTTTTTTTTTTTTTTGAGTTGGAATCTCTGTCACCCAGGCTGGAGTACAGTGGCACACTCACGGCTACCCCAGGGTTGACCTGCCGAGCTCTGGCGAGCCTTCCACCTCAACCTTCCAAGTAGCTGGAATTACAGGCACGCGCTACCACGCTCAGCTAATTTTTTGATTTAGTGTAGAGACAGGGTCTCACCATGTTGCCCAGGCTGGTCTTGAATCAGCGGGTTCAGGCTATCCTCTCGCCTCAACCTCCCAAAGTGCTGGGATTACAGGCTTGAGCCACCACACCCGGCAAGAACACACAGAATTTTCAAAACAGCATTGCTTATATAGCCAAAAACTGGAAACAACTCAAATGTTCATCAGTAGTAATATGGATAATTATGGAATATTTATACAGATCAATACTAGACAACAATGAAAATGCAATACAGTCATGTGCCACAGGCATGGTTGAATCTTATACCCATGCTGAACAAAAGGGTGCCAGCGAAAAGAAAACATAATGTGTGATTCCATTTATATAAAGTTCAAAAACAGGCAAAACTCAACTATGTGTTGGAAGTCAGAGTAATAGTTACCTTTTGAGTGAAGGAAGAAGGTAGTGATTGGGAAGGGGTAAGTGAGAGCCTTCTAGTGAGTTCATAATGTTCTGTTTCTTTATTTGAGTTGTGATTATATAGGTGCACTAACTGATAATTCATCAAGCTATATATATGGGACTGGTCCACTTTCCATTGTGTATGTTATACTTTAGTTTTTTAAAGTTTGGAGTTTTTAAATATAAAATTTTAAAATTTAGCATTTTAAGTAAGTACTTAAATACTTGCAATTGAGCTTTTATCTGTATTGATTTAATAACAATTAAAGTAACTGAGATAAGTCTTAAGTGTATAGTTCTTATGCCTAGGCACAGTGTGTCAGTACCACAAGATCTGTGTCTCAGCTGTACTTATATTTCTTTTGTGATTCTCTAAATATTTGCATTTGTCTTCTTTTATTCTCACAGATGTGGAGAGATTATTCCCAAAAGAGAACAGTTTAATGACCTCTCTATTGACCTTCCTCGTAGGAAAAAACCACTCCCTCCTCGTTCAATTCAAGATTCTCTTGATCTTTTCTTTAGAGTAAGTAATATCTTTTGTATTTTCACATAACTAAAGTTTATATATCATAGATAATTGTATTTGAAGTTGGTTTCTTCAAGGTAGAGTTGCAGTAAAATTATAGGGAAAACAGATGAGAAGTCTTTATAAATAACATATTTTTTTAAAGTTTGGTAAATCTAATTGTAACTCATTAAGAAAGGAAATTGATTGCTTAAATAGATTATATATTTAACTCAATAGCAAGTGTTTAGACAACCTTAGAAGCAGTTTATTTGTAATGACATATGCTAAAATTTGGTAATGTGAATTAAAACTGTAGATGAAATATAAGTTGATATACTAAGATCTGAAGAATGAAAAAATACTCTTTGCTTTTCCTTAGGTTGTGTGTAACCTGCTAGAAAGAGGGAGAGAGACTTATGTCTTTCCAAAGCTGTAAATAAATATTTGTGGCTGTGATATACAATTACAGATATTGGGAAAGTTTCTGGGGTATAATTAGATCTGTTGTGTGGTAGTCCTTATAACTGGTAGAAATTTGCCAGAATCCCTCTTGATTTATATAGTAGTCCTTGTTTTTTTGTAGCAAACTGGCAGGGTTGTCTTTCTAAAGTTTAAATATATATGTATATTCTTTTTTTTTTTTTTAGTTGGATTCTCTCCGTTGCCCAGGCTAGAGTGCAGTGACACTCTCATGGCCACCCTAGCACTGACCTGCTGGGTTCCGGCGATCCTTCTGCCTCAGCCTTCCAAGTAGCCAGAACTGTAGGCACGTACTACTGCACCCAGCTAATTTTTGATTTATTGTAGAGATGAGGTCCTGCCAAGTTGCCCAGGCTGGTCTCAAACCCTCGGGCTCAGGCAGTCCACTCGCCTCGGCCTCCCAAAGTGCTGGGATTACAGGCTGAGCCA
>NW_007247742.1:57578-80307 GCF_000164805.1 Carlito syrichta | reverse complement strand
AGAAGCAGTTTATTTGTAATGACATATGCTAAAATTTGGTAATGTGAATTAAAACTGTAGATGAAATATAAGTTGATATACTAAGATCTGAGCCACCAAGCTCAGCGTATGTATTCTTTATAATAGTGATCATCAGCTCTACCCATAGATAGATACTTTCTTTTTTAGTTTTAGTTTAATATTCCTGTTATCATCGTAGACCTTGAAGATTTTTCTTTGTACTTTATCTCTATTTTTGAAGGATTTCTTGTTTCAGTTTTCTCTAGGTAATAATATCAATTCCGGCCAGGCTCGGTGGCTCAGCCTGTAATCCCAGCACTTTGGGAGGCCGAGGTGAGTGGATTGCCTGAGCTCGCGGGTTCGAGACCCGCCTGGGCAACTTGGCAAGACCGCATCTCTACAATAAGTCATCAATTAGCCGGGCATGGTAGCGTGTGCCTGTAGTTCCAGCTACTTGGAAGGCTGAGGTGGAAGGATCGCTGGAGCCCAGCAGGTCGAGGCTGCAGTAGCCGGGAGCGGCCACTGCACTCCAGTCTGGGCGACAGAGTGAGACTCCAACTCAAAAATAATAATAATAATAATATCAATTCCAATCTTTGGTCTTTTTTAGAGCAGTTGTTCTTAGGGGCTGTCACCAGAAGATAGAGTTCCATTATAAGAAAGAGGTAGTGTTACACTTAACAGACCAGTAACTCTGCCTAACCTGAAGTTGGTCTTATCTCTGCATGGCCAAATACTAAAATCTGGCTATACTCTTGGCAGTGGTTCATGTGTGTCCATGGGGAAAAGGTTGAGAATCTGCTACTTTAGAATATAGTTACTTCATAAATTTAGGTGTTTACTTAGTAAAAAAGGAAATTAGGAATTCTGAAATAGGGCATGATAATATTATAAGTGTATTTTGAGAATTAGGTTTTAATTTGGATACAGCTTGTGGTTCCAGACAAAGAATATAAATTGCTCCAAAGCTGTTGTTCCACTGAACTAATCAGACTGGGGAAATGATTTGCATTTAATGGGTTAATGCTGATTTAAATTCATGCTTTATTTTTTTCTCTTGACTTTTCATAGGCAGAAGAACTTGAGTATTCCTGTGAGAAGTGTGGTGGGAAGTGTGCTCTTGTCAGGCACAAATTTAACAGGCTTCCCAGGTATATTTAATTGCTCTTCAGTTTTTCCTTTTAAAATACATACAAATATTACTTAGTAAGTAAAACTTATCAGAATAGATTGGTAAAGAAAGTCTCAAAGCTGAAATGTGCAGAGTGTAGAGAGTGGGAAACTAGCTTAAAGGGTCTTAAGAGTCCCAAGAAGATGACAATAGAAGATGAAGCTGGTGAGACTTTGGAATAATGATAGGAGCTAACTAGTAGATTTTAATTCAGTAATGTGTAACATTCAGTTATAATTTGTTTTCCTGGACTGGACATGGTGGCTCACACATGTAGTCCCTTCCCTTGGGAGGCCAAGGTGAAAAGATTGCTTGAGCCCTGAAGTTCAGGACAAGCCTGGACAACACAGTGAAAGTTCATCTCTACAAAAAAATTTTAAAAATAGCTGGGTGTTGTGGCACATGCCTATAATCCCAGCTATCCAGGAGAGTGAGGCAGAAGGATTGCCTGAGCCCAGAGTGTTGAGGCTGTGGTGAGCAGTGATTGTGCTGCTGCACTCCAGCCTGGGCAGCAGAGTGAGACCCCTAACACACACAAAATAAAATTGTTTTCCTATGTTGTGCTGTGGTCTCCCTCTGTTATTCATACCTTTAGTAAAAACTTGCTACAGACACATCCACATGAAAATAAAATAGGAAGAGTAATTTTTTGCAGTTTGTGCATTCCTTTCTTCAGAGGATCTTACAAGTTGGTAAATTTCCTGTAATCGTAAGATGAATTTTCTGACTTGGGAATGAAATTAACTTACATTGTATTAGTTCTGTATAAACAAACATAAAACCAAGCTAGTTCTAAAAAATTATAATGTGTTTACAGGACAGTTTTCCAAGAATAGATCTCAAACACAAACAAGGTTATTATTAACATTAAGTATTTATGTAGCACTTTGCTTGCAGAGTGCTTTACTTTCTTTTATTTGTAGCAGTATTATTATATTGACTACCGTCTGTATTTTTGACTTAAGAGACTTTGTCCTTTTCTATTTGTGAGTGTTTTGAGGCCAGGATGGTGGGAGGAAGAAATCTTAAAGCAAAGGATTGGTTGTAACCAGCTGTCACTAAGGAAGCAAGTACACAGTTAAAAAGACTGGTTTGACCTCCCAAGCTATATGTTTCTTCCCTTTCCCATTCTCTTGGTCTTTCAAGTGGGCGGAAAAATTAGTGAAGCGAATTTTTCTCCTGTTTTTTTCTGTTTTGTTTTGTTTTTTTCTGTGTTTTGTTTTGTTTTGTTTTTTTCTTGGTAGGTCACTTGTGTTAAAGGTTAATTTATTCCAGATTTAATGAATAGAAGCCTCTGTATGCTAAATTCTAATGATTAGTCTTGTTCTATTTTGTTCTTTTTAATATTCAAAGTCTTTCTTACTCTTGAAAGACCTGATATCTTTATCAAACTGTTAGGTGGCTTATCTTTGAAGACTAATGATTTTGACTTTCATTTTCCTGTTTCATATTACCTTTTATTTTGGTTAGGATTATTTGAATTTTAGTCAAAATATTTGATTTTAACATTAGTTTTCATTCACATCAACTGGGTCCTGATGTTCACTCACATTGTGAATTTGAAGGTCATGAATTCTAGTATGCTTTTAAAAATAGAAGTATAATCAATAACTTCAATTCGCAGAGTTTTGTTTGTGGCTTCTGTGATGAAGGTGTATATGGTAAAAAACAATTTTTCATAGATCAGACTTTTTTCTTAGCCTAGAACTGAAGTTAATTCCCTTAAGATTTTTTAAATGTTCTTGTGGGTTGAGAGATACATTTAATCTATTGAGCAGAGATTATGTTCTATTCAAGAGGTGAAAAGTTTATCGCAGAAGTAACCAAAAAGAATACACTGTTTTTTCTAAAGTGTTAAAAGCCTTTTCAGACCCTCATACTAGATTGAAAATTTTTGTACAACTGTTTTCTCGGTGGGAAAATTTTTTGTATTTATTCACTTTCTCATCAGGAAGTGCTGCTGAAATAAAATGATAATTCTTTTCAAAAATTATCTTGAAACTGGACACAGTGGCTCACGCCTGGCCTGTAATCCTAGCAGGAGGCCAATGCAGGAGGATTGCTTGAGGCCAGGAGTACAAGATCAGCCTGGGCAACATAACAAGACATCTCTACAGAAAAAAAAAAATCAACTGGGTGTGGCGGCACATGCTTGTAGTTTCAGCTACTTGAGAGACTGAGGTGGGAGGATCGGTTGAACCCAGGAGTTCAAGGTTGCGGTGTGCCATGATCATGCCACTGCACTCCAGCCTGGCAACAGAGCGAGGCACTATCTCTCAAAAAATTAAAACAGAAAGCATGTACCATCAAACATAAGGGCTGTGTAACATTTTAATTAATAAACATTTTATCAGCAGTGGTTATATAGCACGCATTTCCTTTTAAAATATATAACGATGAGGTAAATAATTTAAGGATTTAACCTAATATTAATACCAAATTTCAAAATTTAGCATTCTTCTCTACTGCTTTTTATTTATTTGTGTCTTTTTCTAGGAACAACACAAGTATTTTACTCAAACCACATTAATCTACCACTGTCCCTGTTTTGTTTTTATTTGTATGCTTAATACTAGCCCAGTGCTGGCATGTGACAAGTATCCAGTAAATGTTCTTTGATGTATCTTTAGTTTGGTCAGATGTGTTCTTTAAATCAAAAGTTGTGTAGCATGGTTGTTTAGAGTGATCTCTTAATGTATAAGAGCTATCTATGTTATGTATGAATTAATAAAGTCTTCATTTTCTGTTTTTCAGGGTCCTTATTCTTCATTTGAAACGATACAGCTTCAACGTGGCTCTCTCACTTAACAACAAGATTGGGCAGCAAGTCATCATTCCAAGATACCTGACCCTGTCATCTCATTGTACTGAAAATACAAAACCGCCTTTTACCCTCGGTTGGAGTGCACATATGGCAATGTAAGTCTTTAAGAGACAATGTATTTACATTCCCTTTTGGAATAGTAAGACTTTAGTATCCAGTCAAAAGAATGAATGAACTTGATAACATGACTCCAAGGTAAAAGCAGGCCAAAAAGGAAATTTTAATTTTCCTTTACTTTGGAATTTTAGTGTTAAATGACTGCCTGATTGAAGTAAAAAAACTTCTAAGTTCACCAGGTGCTTTTCATAATGAGGTGCTTTTTTAGGGAGTACTCTTACTCTTTGGACCACTAGAAGACAGTTTGAGATACTTTGAGAGTATAACTCAAACTTGGGTGATAAGAGTCATCTAGACATGAAAGATTCCAATTTCTGTGGCTTTTTTCCCCCTGGCAGATAAGATTTGAGAATCAGATTTTTTGTTTGAGTTGGAGAATTGGAGTCTCACTCCGTCACCCAGACTGGAGTGCAGTGGCACGGGCCACCCCAGCGTCGACCTGCTGGGCTCTGGTGATCCTTCCACCTCAGCCTTCCAAGTAGCCAGAACTACAGGCACGTGCTACCATGCCCAGCTAATTTTTTGATTTATTGTAGAAACAAGGTCTCACCATGTTGTCCAAGCTGGTCTGAACCCGTGGGCTCAGGCAGTCCTCTCACCTCAGCCTCCCAAAGTGCTGGGATTACAGGCTTGAGCCACCACGCCTGGCCAAGAATCGATTTTTTTTAACAAATGTTTCACTCAACTCTTTGAGACATGCAGATTTGAAAAACAGTGTACTAAGTGTTATACTGGCAATCCCAAAATGATTAGAACGTAAATGGCCTCTAGATAATTTTTAAGGAGAAAGGAAGTAACCTTTACTTTAGGTTTTGTTTCATCATACATGCTGGGGAAACCTTAGGACTTCTTTGAATGTTCCTTTTTTTCCTGCATACTTGCATTACTTTGGTGTCACATGCTATGTCATTCTTGTCTATATTCAAACACTAGTTTGGTAGAATCATAAAGTTCTAGAACATCAGAGATAAAAGAGATTTTAGAGATTTTGTCCAAATCCTTATTTTTATAGCGGCAATCCAAAGAAATTAAATGATTTTCCTAAAGTCATACAGTTAGTAACTGAAAGAGCCAGGTCTCATATAAGTTTACACTAAAGTCTTCAAAGGTCTGTTTATTAAAGCATGTGCCCAGAGAGTTTAACTGTTTCTGGTTTTTTATCTCTTATGACTTTTCTTTGGAATGAATGTTTTTGCTTAGTGCAAACTGCCCTCTGCTGGTAAAACTCTTAATCTTTCTGGCCGTAGTGCTATATTACACCAACGATGTAGGGTCTTTATGATCATAGACCTGAAACTTCAAGACTATGGACACATTCCTTAACTTGTCTGAAAGGAAAATATAATAGGGTGTTTGTGCGTGTTAAATGAGGTAATATATGTAGTATTCTTAATACAGTGCCTGACATCTAGTAAGTCCTCAATAAATGAGAGCTATTAGTATTTTATTGCTTAAAAATAAACTGAGACGAGGTAATTCTTCCCACGTTTTTTTCGCATGCATTACACTTGACTTAGTTTTCAGTGCTGTGTATTTAGATCATTGGATCATGGAAAGAGTAGAGATGGTATTTCATTTTCTCTTGTGGCTTCTGTTGCTAGTAATTTAAGAAATAGTGTAATTGTTTGCTCTTCAAGAGGACATATAAAGCATTAGAGTGCAGAATACTCATTTTATACGTTAAATATATATTTTTACTAATGCATTTGTATACATTATATATTTTTTAATTTTCTGATAGTTCTAGACCATTGAAAGCCTCCCACATGGTGAATTCCTGCATCACCAGCCCTTCTACACCTTCAAAGTGAGTGATATTTCTTGTGTACCCAAAATCTATATTTTTAAGGATTTGGCTTACCCTCATCTCCAAGATTGCGCCCCTTCCTTTTCTTAATTGTTTCTCTTTTTGCATGATAAGTGCTCTTTATTACCCATACTTTGACAATTTCCTGAATCTGTTTTAGAGCATAGCCACAGGTATAACTAATTTTTAAACAGTGATACAAATTTAGCTGATCGTCTCAATATTTTGTCTTAAAACTTTTTAAAACTTACCCTTTGTTAATATGTAATATTTTCATACTAAAACTCTAAAAATCGACTGATGTCAAAGAATTCTAGGGATTGAAAGGATAAAATAACTCTTGTTAGTCTAAAGTACCCTTCCTAAAAAGTAGACATGGAATCTTGAAACATATTTTTCCTTGTTGTTAGCCAGTCTGGGACTTCTTTGTCTTTGACACTAAATAGGAGGTATTTGAAAGGGAATAGGAAAAGAAGCAAGCACTGGAATGTAGCTGTTCTACAAATGCTTTATGTTTTTTGTTTAAAAACCAAACTTTATCCACGTATGGATAAATATATCTCCTTTCTTCTTTAAATATATCTTCTCTAAAATTTTGCTAGAGGAGTTCCTGATTGGACCATTCCAATTGATTCAGTTGTCATTTGACTTTAAAATTCACTCTTCCAAAAATTTGATGGCCCACTGTAGAGAAAAGACACTTTGTTGTTAAGGGCTTTTGGGGGTTTGATATAATCATAAATGATATTTGAGAACTGCTATTTTCTTTTCCTCCTGTTAATTATTTTTCAGTGCAATTAAAACCAGATGACTAACATGACTAGAAATCTGAAATGGTACCGATATGAATACTCTTGCCCGTTCTCAAGATACAAATGAGCAATACCACTTGGCTGCTTAGAAAGTGAGCAAGTGATGCATTTACAGGATGAATATTTTTCATTGCTACAGGCAAGCTGCCTTCTGTGAATATAGTAATTATTATTGGAATGCACTCTTTATGTACCAGATCACTATACCAGATCACTGTAGTTGCAAGAAAGAGATGGTTTCATTGGGCATCATTGTACTTTGGCATGGTCATCTGTTCTTCTACTGATATGAGAATTTGAGAGTATGTCAGTAATGGATGATTAATCCCTTTAAGACCTGTGATGCCGATCAAACTTAAAAGATTCTGAGTTGTGAACCAGAATACCATCGGTTCTTTTGCAACATCCTTTGTCACATCTGACCCTGGTGTAGTAGTAGCCAGGTGTCACCTTCCTTCAGCAAAGTATTTACCTGGATAAGTAAATTAATATGTTTAGGTTTGCTTGGTAAGCATGAAATCAGAAATGAAGAATTAAGATGGCTAATTGGCTATTTCTAAGTTATACTAAAAAACATTTTGAGCACATAATGGAAGGCTATTCAGGTGTTCAGGCTAGAGTGCAGTGATATCCTGGCTGTTCTCAGCCACAGACTACATTTGGGCTTATCACTGACCATTGCCGCTTTTCTTTGATCTACATTGCTATGCAATCTTCCTGATTTCCTCTGTGGCCTCTTGTTTCTTGGTGCCATTATTCTATATGTTTATTTACAGTTTTTACATTTAGGTTGATTGCGTTTTTCCAATTTTCATTTTTATATTTTTTTAGTATAGCATATGAATTTATGTTAACCTCCATTAAAGAAAGTTCTTGTTCTTTGACCTTTACCACTTTTTCCTTTAATTTATTTTCAGTTTACCTTGTAGACAACACAGTAACACCTTACTTATCTGATGTCATTAAAGAATATTTGATATTCTGCATAAATGATTTTTTTATATAACTGAAGCTTGCCTTTTTAAGCATTTTATCTTTAAAACATTTTAACTATTTGGATGAAAATTTTTCTAAAATATGTGCACTATTCTTTATATTCTTAAATAAAATAAAATACACTAAAGATAAATTAAGTCTACCTTAATGACTTAGAATCAGCATAAGTATCAGTTATTGCACTGTGTTTCAATATGATATTGCCCTCAGAGGCTCTTAATACAAGATAGTTTACTTTTAAATTTAAATGACTTATAGTTCCTTTTTGCCCTATTTGTGGTTATTCTCTCTCATTTCTTAGCTCTCATTTCTTGATGAACTTGCTACACTATTTTGTATACCATTTCCTGGGAAAGAAAGGGTCCTTGTAAGTGCATGGGCTTTGAAACTGCCTTCCTCGGAAGCCTTTTTTCTTACTTTGGAATCCCTGTGTTCTGGAAGGTAGAGGTTGCCAGAAGTCTGACCTACAGATAAGTGGATAAGTGGAATGTTACTGTTATTTTTTTAAGTGCATGGATCATAACTTAAGGGATAAAAAATTAGTCTTCATGCACTTTGTTGTCAAAAACATTTATTCATTGCTATGCCTGCATGAATTCAGTAGAGTACTTACTTCATACACAACAACAAATTTCATTGGGGTTGATCATTAAAAGCAAAAAGGCACAAAGTGATTGATTTACTGATGATATAAAATAGCATAAGACTTGTCCAGTATTCAAAGCATGCCTCTTTTGGAGTGGGGCAAAGGTAATGCTTAAATATACCTCTCTTGGTATATATCTTTTTTCTCTGTTGAATACTTTTCCATAAGGGAAAAGAATTTTGTTTTGGAATTTACACATCTAAAGAAAAACAATGACAAATGTTCATCAGACTTATATAGTTTTTTTTTTTTTTCTTAAATTACAGGAAATTCACCTTCAAATCCAAAAGCTCTTTGACTTTATGCCTTGATTCAGACAGTGAGGATGAGTTAAAACGCTCTGTGGCCCTCAGCCAGAGACTTTGTGAAATGGCAGGTAGTGAACAGCAACAGGAAGACCTGGAAAAAGTAAGTAGTTTTTTGTTATAACCTCTGAGAAAGATTTGTATAGCTCTTACTGTCCAAAAAAATGCTGCTTATAACCATCATCAGCAAACTTAATAAAAACACACAATAGATCATAAACGCAGTAACTCTTTTCAGACACTAGTTTCAAAAAGCATACTTTCTCTAGCTACAAAAACCAGTTTACAGATGGACCAAGGCTATTAAAAAATTAACCCTTTGTACTCAGATGTCCCCTGGGAGGGGACATAAATCTAGCAAACTACTCTGTTGTCCTCTGAAAGGAGACATAAAGAAATTGCCAGTGATTGTACAGGGTAAACTTATGCCAGCACCTATTTTTCAAAAATGCATGTTTTCTGTTTAAATTGCACAAGAAAGTAAATAAAGAGATGGAATATGTACTGAGGTAAATGTTAAAAAAAAAATCACCTGTCATTACGTAGAAAGAGAATGTCCTTCCACATAGTCTTCAAAAATTACATGTTAATGTAGGCGAAAGAAAACAAGACTGCATTGTCTGCTCGAATAGAAAAACACCAGATAAAAGATGTTCAAACAAATTACTATTGTACAACATGTCTCAGTGAACCCACAGTGCATGTTGGTAACTATTTCACGTTACCACACATTAGAAAAATACGAGATATAAAATTTTTATTTTAGTCGGGCTCAGTGGCTCAGCCTGTAATCCCGCACCTTGGGAGGCTGAGGTGAGTGGATTGCCTGAGCCCATGGGTTCGAGACCTGCCTGGGCAACTTGGTGAGACCTCATCTCTACAATAAATCAAAAAATTAGCTGGGCGTGGTAGTGCATGCCTGTAGTTCCGGCTACTTGGAAGGTTGAGGCGGAAGGATCGCCGGAGCCCAGCAGGTTGAGGCTGCAGTGGCCGGGAGCATGCCACTGCTCTCCAGTCTGGGCAACAGAGTGAGACTCCAACTCAAAAAAAAAAATTTTTTTTTTGGTCATAAGTTCCTTGATGTCCAAAATTCCAGTATAAGCCAATTATCATTGCAATAAAATAATTGGTTTCAATACTATACTATTTAATACAAAGTGATTCATTTTTCACTATTTTGTAAAAAAAAGTATGGTTGAATTGCTGGTATGTGATCCACAAGAAGTCTCCAAGTGCAAAGGGTTAAAGTTGTCTAGAAAATTTCTTTCTCAGCCAGTCACAATGGCTCCAGCCTGTAATCCCAGCACTTTGGGAGGCTGAGGTGAGGGGACTACCTGAGCCCATGAGTTCTAGAACAGCCTGGGCAACTTGGCGAGACATCATCTCTACAGTAAATCAAAACATTAGCTGGGCATGGTAGCACGTGCCTGTGGTTCCAGCTACTTGGAAGGCAGAGGCGGAAGATCACCTGAGCCCAGCAGGTCGACACTGGGGTGGCTGTGAGCGTGCCACTGCACTCCGGCCTGGGTGACAGAGTGATACTCCAACTCAAAGAGAAAATTGGCCAGGCGCTTTGGCTCAAGCCTGTAATCCCAGCACTTTGGGAGGCCGAGGTAAGAGGATTGCCTGAGCAAAAAGAAAATTACTTTCTTCTTTCAACCTTCAGAACTACTTTTACATATTGGTCCTCAAATAATTACTTGCTTTTTGGGGGGTAGCAATTGTTTATGTGAGAAAACTGCAGTAAGTGTTTTTCTTTTTTTTTTTTTGAGTTGGAGTCTCACTCTGTCGCCCAGACTGGAGTGCAGTGGCCGCTCCCAGCCACCGCAGCCTCGACCTGCTGGGCTCCGGCGATCCTTCCGCCTCAGCCTTCCGAGTAGCCGGAATTACAGGCAGGTGCTACCACGCCCGGCTGATTTTTTGATTTATTGTAGAGATGAGGTCTCGCTGCCCAGGCGGGTCTCGAACCCGCGGGCTCAGGCAATCCACTCACCTCAGCCTCCCAAAGGCGCGGGATTACAGGCGGAGCCACCGAGCCTGGCTTGCAGTAAGTGTTTTACATCAGCAGAGCAACAAGGTAGTCTAATTGTTTAAATTATGGATGTGAAGTTTTTTGTTTCTGTTTTTTTTTTTTTGAGTTGGGGTCTCACTCCATTGCCCAGGCTGGAGTGCAGTGGCATGCTCACGGCCACCTCAGCATTGACCTACTGGGCTCCAGCGATCCTTCCACCTCAGCCTTCCAAGTAGCTGGAACTACAGGCATGTGCTACCACGCCCGGCTAATTTTTTATTTATTGTAGAGACAAGGTCTCGCCAAGTTGCCCGCACTGGTCTTGAACCTGCAGACCCAGGCAATCCACTCGACTCAGCCTCCCAAAGTGCTAGGATTATAGGCTGAGCCACCAAGCCCAGCCGAATGTGAAGTATTAATGATAGTTAATACTTTGAAGATGTTAACTTTTCTAGGTATTTACATTATCTCATGCTACTGTTTTATTTTCAACCTTTTTGGTAAAATAATAGAACTATTTTAGTAGATTTTTTTTTTCTGTTTTCTGTCTTACCTTGTCTGTTTGTTTATGTCTGTCCAACTCCTGGGCTCAAGTGATCCTCCTGCCTCAGCCTTTCAAAGTGCTGAGATTACAGACATGAACCCTTGTGCCTGTCCCTCCTTTCTTACTTTAAAGCCAAAGGTAGTTTGTGGTTGCTTACCTTGAATGAGAAATGAGAGAAGTCAGAAAATCTCCCACAAGTAAAAGAAAACTTCAGAAAATACCTTCTGAATATTTACTTAATCTTGATATAGTTTTTAATTTTCTCATATATTATTATGGATAAGACCAGCTTATAGTTAATGATATAATTTAATAGTGTTAATGATAGATTATCATATTTACAGTAATATTTACAATATAATCCATGTATATCTGGAAGAAAGTAAACCAGAGATACTTAGAGTAATTATCTATGAGTTAAGTAATCTATTTTAGTGAATATATTTTATTTTTATGTGTTTTCCAAGTTTCTAAAAAATGTGCACTTATAATGAAGGATAATAATCATATATGCCTATGTAGTTATTATTTTTAAAATTAGGCTTGCCAAAGGGTTTATATATTGGTTATTGATTGTCAATAACTCAAAGCATTAAAAAAGGGAAACTTTTTAGAAATAAAGTTTCCATTTAACTCTAATTAAGATTGCTATATTTGAGACTGGGCACGGTGGCTCATGCCTATAATCCCTGCACTTTGGGAGGCCAGGGTAGGAGGATTGCCTTGAGCTTGCAGACCAGCCTGTGCAACGTGACGAGATCTCATCTCTACAATAAATCAAAAAATTAAAAAAAAAAAAAATAGCTGGGCATGGTGGCACGTGCCTGTAGTTCCAGCTAATTGGGAGGCTAAAGTGGAAGGATCACTTGAGCCTAGCAGATCAAGACTATTGTGGCCAGAAGCATGTCACTGCCCTCCAGCTTGGGTGATACAATGAGACTCCAACTCAAAAAAAAAAAATTGTTATATTTGTAGGCATTTTGATTTCTCATAAAAGTAACTCTTCTTCTTCAGGATACAAAATTATGCAAAATAGAGCCTGATAAGTCTGAATTGGAAAACTCAGGATTTGACAGAATGAGTGAGGAAGAACTTCTAGCTGCTGTCTTAGAGATAAGTAAGAGAGAAGCTTCACCGTCTCTGAGTCATGAAGATGATGACAAGCCAACAAGCAGTCCAGATACTGGATTTGCAGAAGATGATATTCAGGAAATGCCTGAAAATTCAGACACTGTAGAAACTGAGAAGCCCAAAACAATCACAGAGCCAGGTAGGTTTAATGAAGAGTAGAAATCTGTTAAAGCATAACTCTTCTAAAGAACAGGAGGTGAAGTGGATTTATATAACAGAACTGATCATATTTTCATGCCTTATTATAAAAAGCTTTTAAAACTTATATGTAAATATTGTGACTGGAACACAGATGCTAGGGGTAAAGTATGCCATATCCTTTTAGCTATACATCACAAGTAAAGTTAACATTCTTATGTGCAGCCGGTCTCGATGGCTCAGCCTGTAATCCCAGCGCTTTGGGAGGCCGAGGTGAGTGGATTGCCTGAGCCTATGGGTTTGAGACCCGCCCAGGCAACTTGGCGAGACCTCGTCTCTAAAATAAATAAAAAATTAGCCGGATATGGTAGCGCGTGCCTGTAGTTCCAACTACTTGGAAGACTGAGGCGGAAGGCTCGCCGGAGCCCAGCAGGTCGAGGCTGCAGTGGCAGGGAGTGTGCCACCGTACTCCAGTCTAGGTGACAGAATGAGACTCCAACTCAAAAAAAAAAAAATTCTTAATGTGCATTTAATAAATGTTTGTGTCAGTTTTGGGACACTTTTCTCACCACTGCTATCTCAGAAATTTATATAATTTCTTAATTTTTCTATTCATGAATTTGTACCAGGTTTTAATGTGTATATAATTCAAGTTCTCCACTCTTTCCATAATGCATTATCTTTTCTATGTTTATATGTATTTAGATGTACAGCTTACCATTATGTTACAGTTATCTACAGTATTCAGCACAGTAACATGTTGTACAAGTATGTAGCCTAGGAGCAATAGGCTATTTCATATTGACTAGGTGTGTAGTCAGCTCTACCACCTAGGCTTGTGTAAGTATACTCTGTGATGTTCACACAGCGATGAAATCACCTAACAATGCGTTTGTCAGAAGTATCCCTATTGTTAAGCAGCACGGGCTACATATAATGTAAAGTGCTACACCAATATAAAATTATTTTTGGTTCGTTATTTCTTTTTTTAAAAATATTTTATTCATCTTTGTTTATAATTTGGCAAAGCTGAGTTTCATGGCTAGCCAGTTATAATGATACAGGTTTTTTTGTTTGTTTTTTTTTTGAGTTGGAGTCTCACTCTGTCACTCAGACTGGAGTACAGTAGCTGCTCCCGGCCACCGTAGCCTCGACCTGCTGGGCTCCGGTGATCCTTCTGCCTCAGCCTTCCAAGTAGCTGGAACTACAGGCACACACTACCACACCCGGCTAATATTTTGATTTACTGTAGAGATGAGGTCTTGTCAAGTTGCTCAGGCGGGTCTCGAACCCACGGGCTCAGGCAATCCACTCACCTCAGCCTCCCAAAGCGCGGGATTACAGGCTGAGCCACCAAGACTGGCGATAGTTTTTTACTACATCCAGAATATTAGTTGATTCTTCAGCCATTTTTTTCTATATATTGGCAATCATTTGCCTCATTAATCAATCTGTAAGTACATATTTTTTGAGTATTTGTAGTATGTCCAGCAGTGCAGCAAGTAACACAAAAGAAGAGAGAAACATGGCTTATATCCTCACAGGATTTACAGTTTTGCTTGGGTGCCAGAATTAACAAATATTATCAATATTATTAAACATATAAAGGTGAAAATAATGTTAAGTCAAAAAATACAAAATAAATTCAAAGAAAAGTTAGTGTGGGCTCAGCATTCTGTTTATAACATTCTTGAAAAGGTGTTGATTATTTCACTCCATTTTCCACATGAGGAAACTGAAGAGTAGGAAGGCTAAGTGGCTTTTCACCATAGAAATTTAACTCCAAAGCTTATCTTTTTTCTGTTGCGTCATCATTAAGGAAAACTGGAAGTGATACTCATGGTGGTTTTCCAAAACTATGTGGGGTTGAAATAAACAGAGGGCATGTATCAGCAGTAGAAGCCTGGTGTGATCATGGTCATTATTTCTTAAACTGTCAATGGAAACGACAGAGCTGAGCCTCCTGGCCTTGCACTGTGGGTATTTTAAGATTTTTTTAGACGGCAAATTTTGACTATCTCTCGCTATGACCATTTCTAATTGTTATCTCTTGATAGCCCCAAGATCTAAAAATATGTATTGCTTATGAGTTTCAGGTACATCAAGCCTAGGATTTTGAGAATGAAGAGAATAATAGACTATCACAAAATTATTTTTTACATTCTTGTAGTCAGGGCGTCTTCAAGTTTGAATTATTTTGTGCACAAGTAAAATAAGACTTAGTATATCCTCCTTTAACTGGAAACAAAAAGCTGGCAGCTTTGGTATACTTTTTTCCCTCTTGATGGAAGTATCATTTTGCAGTCTCTTTCTCTTATTAAATTTTTAATTACTGCCCTTAGACATCACTGTTTAGCATTGGTGCTTTTTCCCTTCTTAATTTATTTCCCACTTTCTACTCTTTCAGTTCTTTGCTTAGTCATATGACTCCCTGAAATGAACAAAGAAAATTATTCTTGTGTACAGTTAATTCTGTATTATCTGTTCCAATGGAGAACATTGAGGTTATCAAAATAATTCATAATCATAGGTGATTTATGAATATAGCACCTTAGGGGAAGACAAACTTGTTTAGTATTTTATGTCCTACACCTTTTTTTTCTTTAGCTACCACATTCCATTGAATGTAGGCCAATTGTTGTCTTTCCTGTTTCTTTAACCTCACCATTCCATTCACCTTCTTACTAAAACTGAGAATAAAGACATTGCTTCTCTTAATATTTTTTTAACTTACGGAAAATATAAAGACAAAAGTTGAAAGATGAGTCTAATGAACCTTCCTCACCTCTTATATCCATCATCTAGTTTCAGTAATTATCAACAAAAAGCCAGTCTTGTTTCATTTGTGCCCAACCCATTTCTCTATCCTATTCCCTGAATTACTTAGAAATCAATCCCAGATATTATACCACTTCATCACTCCAGTGATCCTTCCGCTTCAGCCTTCCAAGTAGCTGGAATTATAGGCGCGCTCTACCACACCCAGCTAATTTTTTGATTTATTGTAGAGATGAGGTCTCACCCCCAGGCAGGTCTCGAACCTGCGGGCAATCCACTCACCTCAGCCTCCCAAGGCACAGGATTACAGGCTGAGCCACGGAGCCTCCCTTTTTTTTTTTTTTTGAGTAGAAGTCTCACTCTGTTGCCCAGGCTGGAATGCAGTGGTATGCTCACAGCCACCACAGCCTTGACCTGCTGGGCTCAGGTGGTCCTTCCATCTCAGCCTGCCAAGTAACTGGAACTGCAGGCACGTACCACCACACCCAGCTAATTTTTTTATTTATTGTGACGACAAGGTCTCACCATGTTGCACAGACAAGTCTTGAACCCATGGCCTCAGGCAATCCTCTCACCTCCACCTTCCAAAGTGCTGGAATTACAGGCATGAACCACCACACCCCGCTCCATCAACATTCTTAGACTCTTCAGCTTCCTCATAAATGATTCCTTTCAACAGTCTGTTTTCTCAATTTCTAATCTTGGGTCTTTTCTTCTATTCCATCTTGATTACTCACTTACAGAAATTATACCCTAAAATAGTAGCCTCAATTCCCAAATCTTCCTTCCACTTGAAATGTTCATCATTAGGTAGTTAACTTTGTATAATTTCAGCTCCAGATTTCCAGAAGAGATAATCTGATTGGTTGAGTCAAATAATTCATTCCCAGTACAGCAAGATAAGGTCAGAGGGATAGGCAGGATTGTGTAGGCTTTCAAGGTGCCCCTTCCAAGCCTCCAATATTTTGTGAACAGTTGGGATTTTTTATCAAATAAATTCTGTTTCTTTTCCCTTTTTTTTTTGAGTTGGGGTTTCACTCTGTCAGGGTAGAGTATAGTGACACAATCACAGCTCACTGCAGCCTGGACCTCCTGGGCTCAGGTGATCCTACCACCTCAGCCTTCTGAGTAACTGTGACTACAGGCATGTGATACCATGCCTAGCTAATTTTTTTTTTTTTTTGGTAGAGACAAGGTTTTACTATGTTGCCCAGGTTGGACATTTCTTTTTTTAATAAATATTTTAATAAACATTCAGAGGTTTTATGAGTCAGAGTCTCACTCTGTCACCCAGGCTGAAGTGCAGTGGAATGCTCACAGCCACTAAAGCCTCGACTTGCTGAACTCAGGTGATCCTTCCACTTCAGCCTTCCAAGTAGCTGGAACGACAGAGGTGTTCCACCACACCTGGCTGATTTTTTTATTTATTGTAGAGACGAGATCTTGCCATGTTTCCCAGGCTGGTCTCGCACCCCCGGGCTCAGGCAGTCCTCTTGCCTCAGCCTCCCAAAGTGCTGGGATTTTTTATCAAATAAATAAAAAAATCCCACCGTGCCTGGCTTAATATTCAGTTGTTTTTGTTTTTGAGGCAAAGTCTCACTCTGTCAACCAGGCTGGAATACAGAGGTACAATCACAGCTCCCGCCCAAGTAGTTGGGACTACAAACACATGCCACACTGCCCAGCTGATTTTAAATTTTCCTTTGTAGAGACAAGGTCTTGCTATGTTGCCTAGGCTAGTCTAAAATTACTGGGCTGAAGCAGTCCTCCCAGACTATAGTCATGTACCACCATGGCCCAGATAAAACTTTTTCTTTCTTTATTAAAATTTCTTTATTTATTATAGAGTTGTGAGGTATAAGTGAACATGTATTACATAAATAGACTGCATGCAGGTGTAGTTTGGGCTTCTAGGTGGCCCTCACTCCTCCTGGTAGTGGACCAGGTACCCTTTGTGTTGTCACGTATCCCCCATTCTCCCTCCCTCCCTCCCTTCCCTAACAGTGCCCAGTGACTGCCCATCCTACCCTTGTACTCATGCAACTAGTGATCAAGGCCCACTTATGAACGAGAACATGTAGTATTCAGTTTTTTGTTTCTATGATAATTTACTTCGAATGATGGTCTCCAGTTGCATCCAAGTTGCTTTGAAGGCCATGATTTTATTCCGCTTTATGGCTTCGTAATACTCCATCATGTTTATGTACCACATTTTCTTTATCCAGTTCAGTTTCAGTGGGCATCAGGGTTAGTTCCATGTTTTTGCTATTGTGAATAGTGCGGCAGTAAACATGCATGTACAGGTGTCTTTTTGGCAGACTGGCTAATTTTTTGTAGAGACAGGCTCTCACTGTGCTGCCCAAGCTGATCTCAAACTCCTGGACTCAAACAATCCTCCCACCTTGGCCTCCCAAAGTGCTGGGATTACAGGCATGAGCTACTGTGCCCAGCTAGTTAATTTTAATGATGAATATTCACTTAGCAATTAAAAATGATAACTAATTGCTGATTTCAAATCTAAAACCAAGCCGTAGAAAAGTACCCATTTAAAATGTGGTATTAAGGCCGGGCGCAGTGGCTCAAGTCTGTAATCCCAGTACTTTGGGAGGCTGAGGCAAGAGGATTGCCTAAGCCCAGGGGTTCGAGACCAACCTGGGCAACTTGGTGAGACCTCGTCTCTACAGTAAAAAAAAAAATTAGCCAGACATGGTAGCACACACCTGTAATTCCAGCTACTTGGAATTCTGAAGTGAAAGGATCGCCTGAGCCCAGCAAGTCGACGCTGAGGTGACTATAAGTGTGCCACTACACTCCAGCCTGGGTAACGACGTGAGACTCCAACTCAAAAAAAAAAATTATAAAATAAAATAAAATGCAGTATTAGGGTAGGTAAAAAGCATATACTAACTTAAAGCAATCTGTATAGCATGAATGTATAAAGATAATTCTCGCAGACCAGTTTTTTAGTTGAGGATTTTTACTTTGGTAAAGTGATATCATTTTTAAGAGTCCTCCCTAATCTTATCTGTATTAAAAGTTATACTGAAATGTTACTGCTCTCACAATTCAAATAGCCAGAACAAAATCATGACTATCCAGTTTATCCCAGCTAACCATGGTCTAGAAATTGAGATATAACAAAAAGAAAGAAAAGAAATTAAAGATTAACTTTTTTACCTCCCTAAATGAATGTTTTGAACATATACTGTATATTGCCAAACACTTGTACAGTACTTATTACTTTCTGCTTGGTTCTTTTGATATAGAATATATACTATGCTTATTTGATTATTAATATGAACACACATGCTCAACATACAGTGTTATAAATTGGAAAATCTCAATGTTAGCGTGATCATTTTGGCCTAATTCTTTTTTAATTTGCTCTAAACAATACTTTATTTCTAGTACTTGGTCAAATGACACTATGACCTATGATGACGGCTATTTGCTCTTCCCCATCTTTAACCATAGTATGTTTCACTGATGGTCAATTAAGTTTTATTGAACCATTACTGTAGAACATTTATTTTCAACCAAGGACCGTTTTTCCCCTCTGGAGTCATGTAGCAGTGTCTGTTATTTTTCATTATCACAACTGTGGAGGGTGGATGCTACTGGCATCCAGTAGGCAGAAGCTAGAGATGCTGCTAAATGTTCTACAATTCACAGGACAGACTCCTCCCTGCACTCCAACAACAACAAAAAAATGCCAGTAGCACTGAGGTTGAGTAACACTGATGTAAATTTAGTAAGATGAAATTATAAATCTCAAACAAATTATAGATGAGTTTAGGTATGGTAATTACTGTCTGAACAGTAGATGTCACTCTACTTTAGAAATTTCAGTTTATTAGAGAGAATTTTCCAAAATAATTTTATGTTCTGCTTTCTCAGATCCTGCCAGTTTTACTGAGATAACTAAAGACTGTGATGAGAATAAAGAAAACAAAACTCCAGAAGGATCTCAGGGAGAGGTTGATTGGCTTCAGCAGTATGACATGGAGCGTGAAAGGGAAGAGCAAGAGCTTCAGCAGGCATTGGCTCAGAGTCTTCAAGAGCAAGTAAGATATATTTATATTGCTACTTTGTTCATACCTATCTTTCCAAGAAATATTGTCATAATAAGTAACATGTGTTGAGCACTTACTATGTGTCAGACATTGTTCCAGGTAATTTGCATACAGTAAGTCATGGATCCACAAAAAAATATAATTGAGGCCTGCTTTGGCTTTGAAACAGGTACATAAGTAGTTTTTCTTTTTTGGAAAAATGCATTGTTAGTTACCTTCCATGACTATAGCTAATTGCATGCTAAAACAAGATAGGATATTGCAGATTATTCTTGGTCCAACTTTATTTTGCAAGGTGTAGAAACAGCCAGTATAAAACTGTGATTTTTATCAGTAATATTTTAAAACAATGTATTAGATTTGGTAATTTTCTTTCTTTTCTTTCTTTTCTTTTTTTTTTTTTTGAGTTGGAGTCTCACTCCTTCGCCCAGGCTGGAGTGCAGTGGCACACACGTTCATGGCCACCCCAGTGTCAACCTACTGGGTTCCAGCGATCCTTCCGCCTCAACCTCTGAGTAACCGGAACATCAGACGCGCGCTACCATGCCCAACTGTTTTTTATTTTATTATGGAGACAAGGTCTCGCCAAGTTGCCCAGGCTGGTCTCAAATCCCTGGACTCAGGAAGTCCACTCACCTCAACCTCCCAAAGTGCTGGGATTACAGGCCTAGCCACCAAACCCGGCCTAGATTTGGTAATTTTCTAATCCTTGCTTTTTATTTTTTTGAGTTGGGATCTCACTGTGTCATCCAGTCCGGAGTGTAGTGATATGATCACAGCTCACCAAAGCCTTGACCTCCTGGGCTCAGGTGATCCTTTTGTCTCAGCCTCACCATGCCCGGCTAGTATTTTTATTTTTTGTAGAGATATGGTCTCACTGTGTTGCCCTGTGTTGCCCAGGGTGGTCTTGAACTCTAGGCTCAAGCAGTCCTCCCATGTTAGCTTCCCATAATGGGATTATAGGCATGAACCACCGTGTCCAGCCCAAATTCTTTCTTTCAAATTATTTGAACATAATTTTCATAAATATTGTCTACAATCTAGTTTTCAGATTTTAGTAACAAAACATTCATCTGTTCTTTTCTTTATATAGTCATCTATTCTTCAGTGTTTACTTTATGCCAGTTGTTTTGCACTATGGCAGTCACCTGAAATGCCCTATAGGTGTTGTTTTTATGGCTGTCTGATCCTCTGTAATCCAAGTCATGTTAGTAAAATTTACCAAGACACCCTAGAATGAATAGGTAGTTTTAGTGCTTATTTGAGGACTGCTTTGGGTTAATCAGATAACAGATTAAGAAATGTATAATTTCTCTAGACCGGTGGTTCTTGGTCTTAACTGCACATTCAAATTGTCTGGAGAGCTTTACAAAATACTGATACATGGATTGTTCTACACCTCAGAAATTCTGATGTGATTGATCTAGGGTATGGTCTAGGCATCTGAATCTCTTTTTCTGTTAACCTGGATTTTTAAAAAACTTATCCTAGTGCTTCCCTGTGGGCAGCCAAGATTGAAAACTGCTGCTTTAAAACCATTTCAAACTGTTCTGTATCCTTTTATTTTTAAGGAATACTACTCTAACTATCTTATCGCGATATATGTATTTCGGGCTGGGCTCAGTGACTCACTCCTGTAATTCCAACTACTTGTAGGCCAAGGCAGGAGGGTTGCTTGAGCCCAGGAGTTCAAAGCCAGTCTGGGCAACATAGTGAGATCTTGTTTCTACAAAAAATTCAAAAAAAGCCAAGCAGGGTGGCTGGCGCCTGCAGTCCCACCTACTCAGGAGGCTAAGGCAGAAGGATCACCTGAGTCTAGAAGGTTGAGGCTGTGTATGAGCTGTGATTATGCCGCTGTACTTCAGCTTGGGCTACAGAGTGAGGCCCCAACTTAAAAATAAATAAATAACTAAAAGGACGTTTTTGTTTATTTGTTTTGAGTTAGAATGTCAGTTTGTCGCCCAGACTGGAGTGCCGTGGCCGCTCCCGGCCACCGCAGCCTCGACCTGCTGGGCTCATGTAATCCTTCTGCCTCAGCCTTCCAAGTAGCTGGAACTGCAGCCACATGCCACCATGTCCAGCTAACTTTTTGATTTATTGTAGAGATGAGGTCTTGCTAAGTTGCCCAGGCTGGTCTCGAACCTGTGGGCTCAAGCAATCCTCTCACTTCCACCTCCCAAAGTACTGGCATTACAGGTGTGAGCCACCGCATCTGACCAAAGGACATCTTTTTACCTTTCCGTTTCAGAGTAGACTTAAAAAGTATAAAATAGGGCCGGGCTCGGTGGCTCAGCCTGTAATCCCAGCACTTTGGGAGGCCGAGGTGAGTGGATTGCCTGAGCCCACGGGTTCGAGACTTGCCTGGGCAACTTGGCGAGACCTCATCTCTACAATAAATCAAGAATTAGCCAGGCGTGGTAGCACGTGCCTGTAGTTCCAGCTACTCGGAAGGCTGAGGCGGAAGGATCGCCAGAGCCCAGCAGTCGAGGCTGCGGTGGCTGGAAGCGGCCACTGCACTCCAGTCTGGGTGACAGAGTGGAACTCCAACTCAAAAAAAAAAAAAGTATAAAATAAATAATTTTAAAGTATAAAATGACCATCATTAAATTACTTTTTTTCTTTATTTATATGTCTTTTGGGATGAGGAGGGAAATTTTGTTAGAGTCAACATTCTCTTGTTCCCTTTTATAACTAAAATAGTCCTCTAGTTTGAGACATTTTCAGGAGATAATGGAGGTACAATTTTTTTCTAAGAGAAAAGCATATATCAGAAAAGTAACAGCCAATGGCATTTATTTAATGTTTACCAAACATCTACTATATGTCTTTCTTGATTTCTTTAGCAAGAATAAAAATAGAAACCTATGAATAATACCTTGTGGAAATGTTCATCTTCCTGTGATAGACTTAGGATGAGTGATATGATAGAGCTGGCTCACTGTAAGCTCAGGAGAGCCAGTTGTAGTCCCTCCTTCCCAACTTTGCATTCAGTGTCATGTGAGTAGCTTAAAATTGACCATAATGAGTGTACTTATTTATACCATGGAAATTGACAAATGCTGTAAATCGGGGAAAGAAAGACAGAAATTTGCTAAGTATCTACAATTTGCCAGACATTTTATACATATAAGAAGAAAGGGGCCGGGCTCAGTGGCTCAGCCTATAATCCCGCGCCTTTGGGAGGCTGAGGTGAGTGGACTGCCTGAGCCCGCGGGTTCGAGACCCGCCTGGGCAGCGAGACCTCATCTCTACAATAAATAAATAAAAAAAAAAATCAGCCGGGCGTGGTAGCGCATGCCTGTATTTCGGCTACTCCGAAGGCTGAGGAGGAAGGATCGCCGGAGCCCAGCAGGCGAGGCTGTGGTGGCCGGGTGCG
>NW_007247742.1:56940-57558 GCF_000164805.1 Carlito syrichta | reverse complement strand
AGACTCCGACTCAAAAAAAAAAAAAGAAGAAGAAAGGGGATTATGTCATAATGTTACATTGAATGATTTTTGGTTGGCAAGCCAAATGTCACAAGAGGAAATGGCATTTGAGTCATTTTTAACTTCCAAGGCTGTATTTTGAGGACAGTATTGAAAAAAGTAAAAAACTTACCCATGTCCCTTAAAAAGTCGTATTCCAAACATCCATAAGATTATAGAGAACATTATTAGCAAATGCTTCATGAGAAACTGATTTTATCCTCATTAAGTAATTTTAATCAATTCATCTTTCATTACCTTAGTTTTTATTCTTATCCTTTTAGGAAGCTTGGGAACAGAAAGAAGATGATGACCTCAAAAGAGCCACAGAATTAAGTCTTCAAGGTGTGGAGATCATTTTAATTGCATTTTTTTAGTGGTAAAATGTATCACACATAGAAGAGCATATAAAGTGTGTTTTTTAATAACAACAAATTTGAACACCTCCCAGGTAAAGAAATAAAACCTTAGAAGTTACCTGTATATCTCACCTTTTCCTTTCCCTTCCAGTATTCTCTCTCACTATTCTAACATTTGTATTCATCTTTAGCTTGTTTTTTTTTTTTTTTTTTTTTTTTT
>NW_007247742.1:39220-56644 GCF_000164805.1 Carlito syrichta | reverse complement strand
ATGTAGAGATGAGGTCTCACTGCCCAGGCGGGTCTCGAAACCACGAGCTCAGGCAATCCACTCACCTCAGCCTCCCAAAGGCGCGGGATTACAGGTTGAGCCACTGAGCCCGGCTAGCTTGCTTTTTAAAAATGATTTTTATTATCTGTGTCCATATCTCTAACAATGTATTTTTTTCTTTTGAAAAATCAAACAACAAGAACAATCTGTTTAGTGAAAGAGTAATATTACCACTAGTAAACCTCGTGGGAGAACATAACGTGGCTTCAGTTTGCCCATGAGTTTTCTTTTCTTTTTTTTTTGAGTTGGAGTCTCACTCAGTCGCCCAGACTAGAGTGCAGTGGCCACTCCCAGCCACCGCAGTCTCGACTGCTGGGTCCGGCGATCCTTCCGCTCAGCCTTCCAAGTAGCTGGAACTACAGGCGCGTGCTACCACGCCCAGCTAATTTTTTGATTTATTGTAGAGATGAGGTCTCGCCAAGTTGCCCAGGCGGGTCTCAAACCCGCGGGCTCAGGCAGCCCACTCACCTCAGCCTCCCAATGGCGCGGGATTACAGGCTGAGCCACCGAGCCTGGCTGCCCATGAGTTTTCGAGAGCTCGCTCTGCGGAAGTCAGTAGGCAAAGTCATGAGGGAATATTCAGTTCAGTAGCATAAAGGTTCACACGGTCATGACATTTGGCAGAACGAATATGTGGACCAGGTATTGGAAGTCCACAGAGACATGAAGTTGGGAGAAGTAGATGTAGGAGTCTGTTTCTCGACAACTTTTACTCAATCTTTCTTTTATCCCCTCTTTAGCCTCCAGTTTCAGAGGTACCTGATACTTCATGGCTTACTTCTTTTGAACATTCAGTGATATAAATTGGATTGGTTTTCAACTTTTCCATTGCCAGCTTTGGGTATAGCTTTGGCTTTCTTAGATCTGCTGAGTTAGTCACCCATGTATTTCCAGCTTCCAGAATTTTGATGTTATAGTTTCTTTTCCTGATCTTCTCATTCTTAAGCGTTTATGTCTTTTAAACAACACTATACTGTGATTGTAGTAGAGCTAATTATATTTTATTTATGTTCATATCCTCCTGTGATCTTTTTCAGTTTAAAACTATTAGTAAATAGTTTTCAGTGTAAACACATTATGCAAGAAAAGATAGATCTTGAATTGTTTACTTAGTATATTTTCGTTGAAATTTAAGAGTTAAAGGTTGAATTTTTCTTATTTTTTGCCACATACTAGAAAGTTATTTTACATCAAAGAAAAAAAGGCTGTTGACCTTTTTGTGGTTTTCTTTCTTTTTTTGAGTCATAGTCTCCGTCTGTCACACAGACTGGAGTGCAGTGGCACGCTCACAGCTACCACAACCTCAACCTGCTAAGCTAAGGCAATCTTTCTGCCTCACCTTTCCAAGTAGCTGGAACTACAGGTGTGCACTACCACACCTGGCTAATGTTTTTATTTATTGTAGAAATGAGATCTCACCAAGGTGCCATTGCTGCTCTCAAGCCCCTGAACTCAGACAATCCTCTCTCTTCCAACACCTAAAATGCTGGGATTGCAGATGTGAGCCACCACACCCAGCCTATAGTCTCCTTTCTGTGGTAATAATTTGTATTGGCTGGTAGCATCTACAATATATACCACGTAGTTTATATGATACAGAATTTAGTGAAATTGGATTATACGTACATTATATTTATGAGAGTTAGATCACCTTATCATGTAAATATATTTAAAAGAAAAAGGAACATTTCTTTTACAGATACCAATGTCTGCAGTGTTATTTTCCAAAGAAGACTGAGCACATTTGAGCCTTGATGATATTATATTTTATGTTTTCTTAGGATGGGGAAATGTGTACCTCAAGGTATTTCATCTTCCTAATTCTGTCTTTCATGTCTGTTCCAAGAACTTTTACAAGATTTTGTCTTTATGTTCTTCAGAGTTTAACAACTCTTTTCTGGATGCATTGGGTTCTGATGAGGACTCTGGAAATGAGGATGTTTTTGATATGGAGTACACAGAAGCTGAAGCTGAAGAATTGAAAAGAAATGCTGAGGTAATTTTTTATCCCTGAGTAGAATTGGTCAGATTGTCAGTGTTACTCCCCCTGTTGTTTATCTTCAAAGGTCTCACTTTCAGCATCACAGGTTAATTTTTGCCCTTTTAGCAGCCATCAGCTGGTCTTTGTTTTCTCTTGTCATTTGCTCTTCATTTCTTACATACAAGATTCAGTACAAAATGGAAATACATCCTGACCACCTTATGTGCATGTTAGATAAAGAACTGAGTAAAGGTGTATGTATATTAAACTACCCTTAGTTCTACCAAATAACTATATTATCTTTATAGTTAAATACCAAAACCAGTTGGTTGTTGCTCAGTGAAAACTGTTAAATTAATAACGTTTTACCCCTTTTCCCCTTAAATAATTGCCTTTTTCTCCAAAATTTTAATTACCTAGGATCCCACTATCCTAACACAGTTGTTGTTAGCATTGTGACATATTCTTTTGTTATCCCCACCTCCTCATATGCTTTTTTAAAAGTCATAATAATATAAATATAGTTTTTAATACTATTTGGTTTTTTCTTTTTTCTTTTTTTTTTAACATCTTACTGTCACCCAGACTGGAATGCAGTGATACAATCATAGCTCTCTGCAGTCTCCAGTCCTGGGCTCAAGCAATCCTCACCTCAGCCTTCCAAGTAACTAAGACTAGCACACCACCACACCTAGCCATTTGTGTGTTTTTTGTAGAGTCAAAGTCTCACTGTGTTGCCTAGGCTGGCCTTGAACTCGTAAGCTCAAAGGATTCACCCACCTCAATCTCCCAGGTAGTTGAGACTACAGGCACATGCTGCCCCACCTAGGTTATCCTGTTTGTTAAAGACTAGCTATTTATAAGCATCTTTCTTTTTCTTTTTTGAGGCAGGATCTCACTCTGTCCCCCAGGCTCGAGTGCAGTGATGAGTCTCACTCTGTCGCCCAGACTGGAGTACAGTGGCCACTCCCAGCCACCATAGCCTCGACCTGCTGGGCTCCTGCGATCCTTCCGCCTCAGCCTTCCGAGTAGCCGGAATTATAGGCGCGCACTACCACGCCCGGCTAATTTTTGATTTATTGTAGAGATGAGGTCTCGCCTGCCCAGGCGAGTCTCAAACCCACGGGCTCAGGCAGTCCACTCACCTCAGCCTCCCAAAGGCGCGGGATTACAGGCTGAGCCACCGAGCCTGGCTCAGCATCTTATTTTTAATGACTGTACTCTGCCTCAAATGAACATTCCATTTATTTAATTTTTAACTAACATAAAGCATTTGTCTAAGTAGTTTCTATTTTTTCACTATGATAAATAATACATTGAGAAATAGTATGATTATAGTTTTTTCTATATTTTGGAGTTTCTTCTTTATTTTTTGTCGGTTTTCAGGGTCTCCTTCTGTCACCCAGGCTGGAGTGCAGTGGCACAATCATGGCTTACTGCAGCCTCAACTTCCTGGGCTTAGGGGATCCTCCCACCTCAGCCTCCTGAGTAGCTGACAGTACAGGCACGCACCACCATGCCCAGCTAATTTTTTTTTTTTGTAGAGATAGGGTTTTACTATGTTGCCCAGGCTAGTCTCAAACTCTTGGTCTCAGGTGATTCTCTCACCTTGGCCTCCCAAATTGCTAGGATTACAGGCATGAGCCACCATACCTGGCCTGGATTTTCTTTTATAAGATAGATTCCACACAAGTAAATTACGCATCAAAGTTTTTGAACATTTTAATAGTTTCTGGTTTTTATATATATAGCTATATTCCTTCCCAAAAATTTACTTCATAGTGCTACCTATAGTGCATGAATATCACTTTTCAGCTTTGTTTTATTTTTCTATTAACAATTTTTAAATCGTGTTTTAAAAAATATTTAAAACATAAAAGTTCACTCCCCATCCCCATAGCAACACAGCAACTTTTCATTTTTCATTCTATTGCCCAATACCTGTTAACACATAACTATTTTTGTAGAGCTATTGTTATTATGTGCATTTGAAAAACAAGTTAGCATGTTGTAACATGATCCACGTTATTTTTTTTTTTTTTTAAGTCTGAGTCTCACTCTGTTACCCAGGCTGGAGGACAGTGGCATGCTTACCGCCACCGCAGCCTCGACCTGCTGGGCTCAGGCAATCCTTCCGCCTCAGCCTTCCAAGTAGCTGGAACTACAGGCACGCACCACCATGCCCAGCTAATTTTTTGTTGTTGTTTAATTGTAGACATGAGGTTCGCCAAGTTGCCCATGCTGGTCTCGAACCCATGGGCTCAGACATTCCTCTCACCTCGGCCTCCCAAAATGCTGGGATTATAGGCTTGAGCCACCATGCCCGGCCTAATTTTTTATGTATATAACTGAATAAATATTGTCTTGCATTGATATACCACTAACCAGTCAACTATTATTGGCCATATTTAGTTCCAACTTTGCATTAGATAATGCTACAGTAAATAATTTCATACATATATACTCTTCTTCTTTTGAGTTTTCTTTTTTTTTTTTTTTTTTTTGAGTTGGAGTCTCACTCTGTCACCCAGACTGGAGTGCAGTGGCCGCTCCCAGCCACCGCAGCCTCGACCTGCTGGGCTCCGGTGATCCTTCCGCCTCAGCCTTCCAAGTAACTGGAATTACAGGCGCGCGCTGCCATGCCCGGCTAATCTTTTGATTTATTGTAGAGATGAAGTCTCGCCAAGTTGCTCAGGCGGGTCTCGAACCCGTGGGCTCAGGCAATCCTCTCACCTCAGCTTCCCAAAGTGCTAGGATTACAGGCTGAGCCACCGAGCCCGGCTTGAGTTATTTTCTTAGAATAAATTCTTAGTTGGGGGTGGAATTTTTTTATCAAAGAGTATGAACCACTGGATTTTTTTAATTGAGTCTGACTGCACCACACACTGGATGCTTATCCTTGTGAGCTTTGATAATGAGCTTAAATTCAGTGTTTTGCCTTTTTTCATGTAAAGAATTAAAAGTTATAGCTATCATTTCTGTTTTTCAGACAGGAAATCTTCCTCATTCCTATCGGCTCATCAGTGTTGTCAGTCACATTGGTAGCACTTCTTCTTCAGGTAAGTGGACATCATGATTTCAGCATTATGTAAATGCAGTCATCAGCATTTGCTCCTTAGTACACTGGCCTTTGCCTGACTTTCTAAGGTATAATTTGAATGCATTAAGAAAAACTTGGAAAGCTTTTCTTTGATCACACTCAATGTGAACTGATTTGATCTGTAGATGAACTAAATTCCTGAGCTAAAAGGTATACCAGTATAGTCTATTCCTTCCTAATTCTCTGTATGTATATGCATACATATCTTTTTGTCTATATATATATAGATATATATACATATATTTATATGTATATATATCTATATATATATGTTTGTTTTTGTTTTGTTTTTTGTTTTTTGAGTTGAAGTCTCACTCTGTCATCCAGACTGGAGTGCAGTGGCCGCTCCCGGCCACCGCAGCCTCGATCTGCTGGGCTCCGGCAGTCCTTCCGCCTCAGCCTTCCAAGTAGCTGGAACTACAGGCGCCCACTACCATGCCTGGCTAATTTTTTTTTACTTTTATTGTAGAGATGAGGTCTCGCCAAGTTGCCCAGGCAGGTCTCGAACCCAGGGGTTAAGGCAATCCACTCACCTCAGCCTCCCAAAGCACAGGATTACAGGCTGAGCCACCAAGCCCGGTCTATTTTTTTTTTTTAATGGTTTTCAGATACATTGTTGACAGTAAGGTAGATGTGACTGTTTCTCTCTTTCTCAAACTTCCTGTACCTGAGAAAATTTCAATATGTTTTTAAAAACCTCAATTCTAAGATGTTATTTGTTTCAGGTCATTACATTAGTGATGTTTATGACATTAAGAAGCAAGCATGGTTTACTTATAATGACCTGGAGGTATCTAAAATCCAAGAGGCTGCTGTGCAAAGTGATCGGGATCGGAGTGGTTACATCTTCTTTTATATGCACAAGTAAGAAACTTTACCATATTTGAAGTTGTTAAAATTACCTGAACTCTTTCCTTTGAGGATAAAATGTTCCCATCACTTGACTGGCTGCCAAATGTTTTTTTATTACTTTATTTATTTATTTTTTTGAGTTGGAGTCTTACTCTGTCGCCCAGACTGGAGTGCAGTGGCACACTCACAGCCACCCCAGCGTTAACCTGCTGGGCTTCAGTGATCCTTCCACCTCAGCCTTCCAAGTAGCTGGAACTACAGTCACGTGCTGCCATACCCAACTAATTTTTGATTTATTGTAGAGATGAGGCCTTGCCAAGTTGCCCAGGCGGGTCTCAAACCCGCAGTCTCAGGCAGTCCACTCACCTGAGCCTCCCAAAGTGCTGGGATTATAGGCTGAGCCACCAAATCCAGTTAGTTTTTTATTTTTTGTTATCATCGATAGGATTCATCTCTTGATATTTCCTTGTAAGTCCAGAGTATCTTAACTCAGCGTTGGTTACTCATCACACAGTAGTATCTAGGTTTAGAACTTCAGACTGTTTTATATAGACGCTGTCCTATCACAAACCTTTTTGATCTAGTTTTATCAGCTAGAAAATCTTAGTTATATGAATGAGAATTGCATAGCATTTTCATTAAAGCTAACTATTGACAGTTCCTTCCATCCTCAAAAATCAGCACCCAGAATTAAAATAATCATTGGATGAATGACCTGCTTTTTTTTTGTTCTGTTTTGTTTTGTTTTGTTTTGAGTTGGAGTCTCACTCTGTCATCCAGGCTGGAAGACAGTGGCACGCTCCTGGCTACCGCAGCCTCGACCTGCTGGGCTCAGGCGATCCTTGTGCCTCAGCCTTCCAAATAGCTGGAACGACAGGCACGTGCCACCACACCTGGCTAATTTTTTAATTTATTGTACACCTGAGGGCTCAAGCAATCCTCTCACTTCGGCCTCCCAAAGTGTTGGGATTATAGGCACGAGCCACCACACCCAGCCGACCTGCTTATTTAACAGAATTTGGGTACTAAATGGGATTGTGCAAGCTTTATCATTGTTTGTTTTCTGTTGCTTTTTCTCCTGCCTGTACTTTGGTTCTGCTCACTAAACTTTCTGTTTTATTTTTTTGCTTGTTTTAAGGGAGATCTTTGATGAGCTGCTGGAAACAGAAAAGAATTCTCAGGCACTTAGCATGGAAATGGGGAAAGCTACCCGTCAGGCCTCATGAGGAAAAAACTCCTGGGTTGACAGTGTGCACTGCATTTTCTCTCTTACTGCTGCCCCCCTCACCTTTTCTCTGCCTGAGAAGAATTTGAAATTCTGCTTGATGCGGGAGCAACAAACAGCTCAGGGCCAAACCAAAAAACAAAAATTGGAGTTAAGCAGAATGCTCCATGCTAACTATTTTATGGAAACTTTGGTCTCACATCTGTAGCTGATTATCCTCTTTTTCTCCTACAAGAGTGGCACTTCATTTTGTCTTAGGAGTACATGCTGTAAATATATATATATGTACATACACATACACATACACATACAGGATGAATGGAGTCTTAAAGAGTTAGGATGAGCCACTAGAGTATGCCTGCTAATAGCACAGCAGTTTGGAGAAGAAATGAAGGTGTCAAAGAGTCCATTCACCTTAAGATATATGAAGATACACCTGTCAGTTGGCTTTTAGCTTTTATGTTCCTTGAGTAGTTTCACTCAAGTCTGTAGCCTTTTGTGTGTGTTTTCTTATTAGTAAAGTTCACTGGAAAGGCAGCTCTCCATGTTACACTAATGACAGTTTGTTCTCCTTGCAAGAGAGAGGCATTGCTGGTCGCCTGACTTGAGGAGCTGTTTGGTTTCCTTTTTTGTTTGTTTTAATTTCATGAATTTGTAAGGTCTTTGCTGTTTACATGCAGTCCCAAGAAATGGATTGTTGGTGCTTTGGAATGTGTTATGGTCCCACATTTGGTATTCCTTGTACATTTTGTGTTTTCTTGGAAATTTCTTTACACAGTATGTTCTTCATATATTACCTGTATTATTATGGTGGCAAAAATAGAATCCTTTTTCTTCTGTATCATTTTTTCATGGAGCAGCATTACCCTAATGGATTGTAACCAAAATTTTAAAAGTGTGGAAAGATAATATTTCTCCAATTGTGACTCCTTAGCAGGAATAGTTAAAGATAAGGAAGAATGTTAGCATCTCTGTCTCTCAAGCATAGAGAGATAAGAAGAGTCTTCTGTTAAAGCTAAAATTCTGGACCTAAAACAAAAAACCCAACCAGAAGTGTGAAATTAAGTACTTTAGTTATAGGATGAACCTTGAGTGTTTAATCATTTGCTCTCTGGCTTTGCCCTTAAAATAGAATGGGAATTAAAATGTGGTTGTTTAGGTAATCCCAAGAACTAACAAATAACAGAGGTGCATAATATATTTATCTTACTTTGTAGGTACTTGAGTTGAGGCCAAGTGGGGATGCAACATTAAGTGCTACACTAGTTACTTAGCTGACATAACCAGCTTGGTTAAACAGCTTATGAAACCATATAAAGAATGAGTTTGAGGGTAGTATTCTGTCCACAAAATAATTTTGTAAGCCCAGATAGCATTAGGATCGCAAAGTATAGCAAGCAAAATGAAACCTTGTTTTCTCTTTCTTTTCTTTTCCTTCCTTTCCTTTTTTTCCTTCCCTTCTTTTCCTTCCTCTTCTTTCTTTCTTTTTTTGCTTTTATTATATACTCAGTTCTGAGAGGTAGGGACAAAACCACATTAGGTTTTTCAGGAAGAAAAAACATTTTAAAACCCATCATCACAGAAGCTGCAACATCTTTTCTAGAATATTGTTGCCTTATGAGAGCTCCAGCCCCACTGTTGGAACTTAAATGTGTTCTGACATACCCTTTCCTAAAATTTTGAGTCTTTGAATTGTAAATGGCCTCAGCACTTTGGGTTAACTACTGATAAATCCTTTGCCTCCTACCATCTACCTACCACATTATTGTAATGTATGTTCCAAAATGGTACAGTGGTAGAAAAAAGTAGTAGTAGTTGAGAGCAGAGGAAAATATTTGTTTTGAAAACTAGCTTTAATTTTTTATCTCTACCAGGAGCCTCTTTTGGTTTTGTTTTGCTTGAAAATAACTCGCTTTCTCATAAGTGAGTGAAGTGGTGATTAAATTCTTTGGCTAGTTATTACTTCTCTTACCTGTGCATTCAAGAAGCACTATTAAAAATTATTGGGAAAGGTTTTGAAGTGAGGACTGTGTTGACACATTGAGGAAAAAAAATAGAAATACCGCCTCATAAAGCAGCCTCTTTTGAATTGCTTTCACAGCTTACACGTGTGTATGGCTTAGAAGTACACTTACCTCAGAAACCTGATTTTGATCTTAATGTCTTAGGTAGAATTTGTTAGTTGAAAATAGGTAACGAGTATATGAGTCATCTCACTGCTCATGTACTTGCAAGTTTGGGACTTGAATTTTACTTGATGTCTGTTCATCTTGTGGCCTTGTCAGCAGCTTCCTTCTTCACTCCTTTAACTTGCTTCTTTGACTACAAATGGAGATTTCGGTTGGACTGTATTGATGGGGTTTGTTTTTTTGTTTGTTTACTTGTTTGTTTGAGCTGACTGTATATATTTAAAAATTATAAATAGATAATATATTATTTTTTTGCACAATGTGATCCATTTGCCCAGAATCGGGGGATGGGCAGTTAGCATGTTGTTGGGGCCAGGAAGGTACAAGTTAGACGGGGACAGAGTTGCTTCAGTTGTAGGCGGTCTTCACAATACCTAATTAACCTTCCTATTGAAAATACCAAATGTGTGCTTATATTACTACAAATGACATTAAATTGAAATTTGATAGCTACTGGTTCTGGATACAACTTTTTTATCTTTGTTGGAATTTTTTGGAAGGGAAAAATAAAAGTTGGAAAGTTGCATGTGGCTCAATGCTGTTATCCCATTAGTAGCCATGACTACAATTTAGGCCTATGAGAAGATAGACTCTGTTTCATAGGGATATATTTAATATGTGTGTACACACTCATGAGTTTTGTCTCAGCAGGACAGAATAAGAAGCAAATCCATGAATTGATCTTCTATTTATATTTGATTCCAAAAGCTGTTTGTTTACTTGCTATGATCTGTTAATTCTGGGCCTAATTTTAAAGGCTCATTTACAAATATAGTAAATGTAAATGTGTTTACATTTCAGGAAGTATGCAGTGGGGATCAGTTAATTTATTCTGGAAGGCAAATTTTAGACTACACATTTCTTTTTCTCCTTGATCAAGTGTAAAATTCTGAAAGAGAGGCTTTAAAATTTTAAACCTCAGCACAATAATCTATGAATTTACTTATTCTTCCTTGCTGTGTATAGTTACCATTGTGTAACTATACACGTGTACAGCCATATATATAGTAGTATAATGAAAATTATCTGGAAACACCTAAATTAAAGTGAAAAAAAGAAAGTTTGTGAGTTCATTTGTGATCTACTAAAAGAGGTTATATTTTTAAAAATTAGAATATTATTCTCCCTCTTTCTTTTCTGTCCTCTGAAATAACTGCAGTGGATACTCTTAGTTATCTAACCCCCTCACCTTCTTTTGGCCTTGTTTGATTTAATTGACCCCCTTAAGTGGTCTTTTGTTTTAAATCAGGGAAATAGAGGTAGATCTCCAAGTAGATCTTGTGTACATAGGGAGATTTTTAGAAAAACTATCAACAGCCTAACACCAGCTGCAAGTCACAAAAAAGTGTCCCAATAAAATGGATATGTCGTTTTCCCCTCCATTTTGCTTTACACCAAGCTCTCTCGCGTGTACAAAAACTAAACAGATTTCTGCCCTGTAACATCTTCCTATTGCATTACTTCCAAAATTCTAATTTTGTCTCTGTTGATATGTCTTAACCTCTGAAAAATATATTTTTTATTGGAAAACTATAGTTTATTAGGACTTGAGAGTTTTATGACAATTATTTTGCTGTGTCTCACCACAGTCATTCATCTTTTGGCATGTGTTGATTACTAGACTTCAGGCAGTCTCTTGTGTTGTATCATACTTATACAGTATTAGTGAATTGCTTATTTTCCATGTGTGCTATGTGTCTGAGGTTTTGAAGTTATTAAAAAGTGTGCCAGTATAAATATGAGCATTTGGTTTTAGTAGCATTGAACTTTATTCTTCAAGTACAGAGGTTCAAAGTATAAGTAATCTACTGGCATACGAACAGAGTAGATGAGGGTCTGAATCAGGATCCAAGTTTGTCGGGTCAAGTGCCAGAACAGAAGCGCAATCAACCGAACTGGTCTGTTTTAAAAATAGAGCGGGCCTGTGCAAAGAGTGAGACCACATGTGGGTGTGCACACTTCTTGTCCCCAGATTTTCCTCCCTCCAAGCTTTTCCTTCCCAACTTTTCTGGCCTATTGTCAATGTTGTTTTCTTTTTTAATGCTTAGGGAGAGGAAAACAGAAGTGCGGTTCCTACACTTTGCCTAATTATGCCACTACCAGACTTGCAGGCAGCTGTGGCCACATCGTTTGTGAGGCGATTTTTGTGTGTGTGTTCAGAGTGACTTGATTCTGATTTCTGTTGTTTTGTATGGAGCGGCACTTTTTCTGTGTTTTAGCAGAACTGTTCCTCTGTATTCTTTACAGTTTTTGTTTCCTTTTTAAATTATGCATAGAGTTTTTTTGTGTGTGTGAAATTAAAGCCTTTATTAACCTTCTGTTGGTTTGACTGTTATTTCTGCAAAGGACACATTCTTGCAGACACTTTTAACAACCAGTTGTTTGAAGTTGTGGAAATCGTCTTCTGTTGACTTTCTGACTCAGATTTCCTCGCAGCACAACTACATCTTAAAGGAAGTGAAATGGCAGACTAGCATTTGGCCTTGGTCACCACTGATTCCTATTATTTTCATCTGAGGAGCCTGTGGAGTTTTGCAAAGGTTTCCGGGTAATAGTTTGTAAACCCAGCATTGGTCTTCATAAGGCTCTTCCTTTGCCTTGTTATTAAGAGTTGGGTGGGGGATGGTGAAATAGCGTTTGCATTTCATACTTGCTTTTAAGCCTCAAGCCTAGACCCAGTGGATATGCTGCTGTTGCTGGGTACTATTTGGAGAATGTTTTGAAACCTAAGAGAGAAGTCTCCTGGGCCATTCAGCTCTCCTTCAACCCTGTAACGAACCATGTGAGTAAGGCTGTGAGGAAAGTATTATGAGAAAAGGAAAAGCCATTACTCTGGGAAAGACGTAAACCTGCAAAATGCTTCAGCCCACCAGCTATAGATAAAAATGAGTTGTGATAGAGAAAAAACTGGAGTGGTGCCTTAGAACTATAACGTTCCATGGAGTGTTTGCTCTTCTAAGAAGGGAAAACTCTAGAACAGAATGGTTAAAAATGATGCAACACCTCAGGATAGAAACCAGCTATCTTTTTGGGAGCTGAAACTGGGACCCCAGGCTCCTTGTGAGAGGGTATAATCTTTTCTGCAGAAAATAGGTAGATGACTAAACAAAAGTGACATTGCCACAGAACTGTTCATAGGCACATACTGTAAAATTTCGCTTCAATTGACATAGGGCTAGTAATTGATAAAAACAAAATGAAAGCCCCCAAGCAGAATAGGGTACTGTTTTACAGCCACTGCTACTCTTCCTTCTCAAAATAGTCCTTTTTCTTTCTTGAGGTTTTGTTGCTTCCATCGAGGCAGGGCAGAGAAGGCAGCTGGAGTCATTCCGAAGGCCTCAGTGAAATCTTCCATGGACAGATGCTCCTAGAAAAGGAGAGGAACCAGAGAGCCAAAGGTCACATTCTTCCCCAGGGTTTGCTCTGATGAGTCACATAGGAGTGGCGTATAGTTGATCAAATGAAAAGTAAAAAGCATTGTCAGCAGAGGTAGGAAGGGGATGGAGAGGAGGGGGATGTGATATTTTGAGATTCCAGGTTTGATTCCTGAACTTGTAGCATAATGAGAAGGATGGTAACATGGTAGATTGCGCTTTCCTTTCTACCAGGGTCAAGTTCACATTAGCCTTGAAATAAGAATTAGGACATTTTCCTTTGCTTGGTTAAGGAATTGCTTTCCTTTCAAGTTTTCCTTTCTGTAAAATGGAAAACATTTATTAAAGGCAAATTTTCACTTTTATGAGAATGAAAGTAATATTACATATGAAAGGGTCTTGAAAAAAGGTATATTGTTCATCTACCTTCACTTAAAACAGTAAACCCAAACCTAGCCCACAAAGTAAGCAGATAAGCCCTGGGAGAGTATCTGCCCATTTCTGGATAAGTAAGATCTTATTGCTATCATAGGACACATGGCTCTTCCAGCAAGAGCCCATCACCCTCAGGAGTGGTCTCCCTCCCAGGCCCTACCTTGCTTTGGATCAGGTTAGCAAACTGGCCACAAGGGAAGTAGGGCCCATTCTGGCCCTAACGGGACAGAACAAAGCAACAGTCTAACTTACATTATACACTGCTGTAACACAAAGACACTGAGACAGATTTGAATATTCCCAATATGGGGTGATAAAGTTCGAGAAAGTCCAGGTCATCTGATTCCAATGCCTGCTCCACTGCACCACACTGACCCTTTCTTGAGTGGTTTTAGACATACTGTAAAGTCCTCTTGACATCTTTCCCTCCCAGACCTGCAAGGTCTACTGTTAATGCTCAGTTAGTTGACTGGAATTTTGCCATTATGGGTAGCTTCATCCCTTTTGGCTCACATTGTTTGTTTCCAGTTAAAAGGCAACATGTTAAACTTCATCTGTCTTATATTCTACTGTGAATGTAGTCAGATTATTTTGTAGGAGCAGGTTTTGCTTAGAGATAGTGGGAGGTAGAAGCAGAAGGTAAAACTGAGGTAGAGGAAGGATTCCAAGAGAAGAAGCTAAAAAGGCTAAAGGACAAATTCAGAGTCAAATTTTGCCTAGCTATTTGAATAGAAAACAAAACACTTGTTTGGTAAACCATAAACATGCCACTGCACTCCAGCCTGGGCAACCTAGTGAGGCCCCAATCCTCTCCCCCAAAAAAAGCCCAGGCAGAAGAGTCTATGCTGATTATAGTGACAAAAGGTGAAGAAAAAAAAATGCTTGGATAAGTGACATGTACCAGCTCCTTCCATCCTGTGAATGAGCTAGAATATTAGCACAATTTTACCTTTTTACTCTTGGCGTGGAAATAACGACTGGGAGTCACTACCTTTTTTTTTTTTTTTTGAGTCGGAGTCTCACTCTGTCACCCAGGCTAGAGTGCAGTGGCATCCTCAGGACCACCACAGCCTTGACCTGCTGGGCTCTGGCGATCCTTCCGCCTCAGCCTTTCAGGTAGCTGGAACTACAGGTGTATACCACCACACCCGGCTGGTTTTTCTTGATTTATTGTAGAGACGAGGTCTCTTCAAGTTACCAGGTTGGTCTCAAACCCCTGGGTTCAGGCAACCCTCTCGTCTCCACCTCCCAAAATGCTGGGAGTAGGCCGGGCTCACTGGCTCAGCCTGTAATCCCAACACTTTGGGAGGCCGAAGCAAATCGATTGCCTGAGCCCACAGGTTAGAAACTAAACTGAGCATTTTGGCAAGACTTTGTCTCCACAATATATCAAAAAATTAGCCAGGTATGGTAGCATGCGTCTCTGTCTCCGGCTACTTGGAAGACTGAGGCAGAAGGATCACCAGAGCTCGGCAGGTCAATGCTGGGGTGGCCGTGAGTGTGCCACTGCACTCCAGCCTGGGCAATGGAGTGAGACTCCAACTCAAAAAAAAAAAAAAGTGCTGGAACTACAGGTGTGAGCCACCGTGCCTGGCTTGGGAGTCACTACCTTTCTAGGCTTAGGTATCTTCAGCCATAAGATGGAGGAATTAGCAAATGATCTTTGCTTCCAGCTCTAATATGACATGATAATACTATTTAAGGCAAGCTAAATACCCTCAAGCCATACCATTTAAGAGCCCCAAATTAAAGTTTCTGTAAAACAGCATCTCCTGGCCTTCATCTCTGCTCCCTCAAGCACCGAGAGGTGAACAAGGTGGAGATGAGAGCACTGGACTTCCTTTAGCTCTTGGCTCCTCTGCTGAAGAGGACTCATCCTAGGGAACATTCTGTTGACTCCCACAGAGAGCCCTGAATTGAACAGCTTGGTAAGCACCTGCAGATGAGTTGCAAGCTCAAGGGGGTGCTGATGCTCCAGTTGTCTAACCTGTCATTAGACTTGCCCCCCACCCTGGGCATTCTCTCAAGCCTCCTGGGAAGAACTTTCCCACTCCCCCAGGCAGGGCAGCGGAGCACTTAGTTGTGAAAGAAGAGAGTAAATAAGAATGGCTTGGGCATCAGTGGATGGGGAAGAGCTTCCCTATCCCAAGTGTGTTTTTAGCACCTTCTCCCCAGGTTCCTCACAGCTGTGGTTGCTGTGCCCTAGGTCTCTGCAAGTAGTTCCTCAGTGCCCTCTCTGATCCAGCCAGGCTGCCTCCTCAGCTTTGTCAAGACTGCTGGACTCTGACCCCTCAGATAGATAGCGTGGACTGCCCATCCCAGCGGACTTCTATCTTTCCATTGGTCCTGTTCTTGAACCCTGTGTTCCTCCCAGCTGATTACCAGCCCTACCCATGCCCACATCCGCCTCCCTGCCATTCTGTTTACTCATCAGTGCTCAAACACTTAGATTACCCTTTTGCTTCTGCCTGCAACCAGACTCACCATCCTACTATTGTCACTGGTTCACCTTCCAAGAATGGAGCAACCAGAGAGGTCTGAAAGCCTCTCCTACCCTCCCCACCTGGCATGGAACTCTCAGCCCTCCCATAAGAATGCTCACTACTTCCATGATTAAGAAATCAGCAAGAGACAACTGGTATTTTTTTTTTTAAATCAGCCTTCTTGGACTGCTTTGACCATGGTGGGACTGTCTTGAGTCCGTCCATTCAAAATGAGTAATCCATTTTAGTCCCATCAATCCTCTGGTTCAATAATATCGACTGCCCTTTCCTTTAGAAATGCTTCCTTTATGCCACGTGACATGATGGTAACAGTGGGACTCTGTTGCTGCAGCTTTGCAACTAACTAGTTACATAATGGACAAATCACTTCCCTTCTTTGCATCTCAGTTTTTGGGTTGTTTTTTTTTTTTCTTTTTTAAAATTAATCTTGTCTTTTTATTAAAGAAATAGATGGGGTCTCACTATGTTGCCCAAGCTGATCTGGACCTCAGTTTTCTCAGGTATAAGCAGGCGATGATGATGACAGCTTTCATTTGCAGTGTACTTTCTATTTCCCAGGGGCTGGGCTAAGCTCATTACTCATACTGGGATCATGCCTATGTTATGGTAAGGATACAGGTGCCTCCTGACCTGTCAGCCACCTCACAGATAGGAGAATACAGGAGATAATTCATGAACATGCTCTCTAAGGGAAAAGGCAGGATTGAAATGCTCTGGGAACAATGCATTTGTACATATATTATGCCCAAACCCTTAACAGACTTCGATGTTCTGGGAGAAACTGGGCATCTCTCTTTTGTAGATTTCTTAATTCATTTGTAAGACTACTTTTTTTTTTTTTTGAGTCAGTCTCACTCTGTTGCCCAGGCTGGAGTGCAGTGGCACACTTAGGGCCACCGCAGCCTCGACCTGCCGAGCTCAGGCGATCCTTCCACCTCAGCCTTCCAAGTAGCTAGAACTATAGGCACATACCACCATGCCCAGCTGATTTTTTTTATTTATTGTAGAGTCGAGGTCTTGTCATTTTTCCCAGGCTAGTCTCGAACCTGTGGACGCATCCTCTCGCCTTGGCCTTCCAAAGTGCTGGGATGACAGACGTGAGCCACCACACCCAGCTGTAAGACTTCTTTATGACTTATTATACACACAGTATACTTTCTCTCCTTTTAGTACTCCTAAACTAGATTTGCAGACTATTTTGGATCTTCATTAAATGGAAATGGATATCAGAAAGGTGTTTTTAGGCTGGACACGGCAGCTCACGCCTGTAATCCCAGCACTTTGGGACGCTGAGGCAGGAGGGTTGCTTGAGCTCAGGGGTTCAAGACCAGCCTAGGCAACATAGTGAGACCCCCCGTCTCTACAAAAAAAATGGCCGGGCTCAGTGGCTCAGCCTGTAATCCCAGCACTTTGGGAGGCCGAGGCGAATGGATTGCCTGAGCCCGCAGGTTCGAGACCAACCCACGCAACCTGGCGAGACCTCGTCTCTACAATAAAAAATAAAAAAATAGCTGTACTCGGCGGCTCAGCCTGTAATCCCACGCCTTTGGGAGCTGAGGTGAGTGGATTGCCCAAGCCCACGGGTTCGAGACCCGCCTGTGCAACTTGGCGAGACCTCATCTCTACAATAAATCAAAAAATTATCCGGGCGTGGTAGTGTGCGCCTGTAGTTCCAGCTACTCAGAAGGCTGAGGCGGAAGGATC
>NW_007247742.1:25364-39111 GCF_000164805.1 Carlito syrichta | reverse complement strand
GGTGGCCGGGAGCATGCCACTGCCCTCCAGCCTGGGTAACAGAGTGAGACTCCAACTCAAAAAAATAAAATAAAATAAAATTTAAAAATAGCCAGGCGTGGTAGCATGCATCTGTAGTTCCGGCTACTTGGAAGGCTGAGGCGGAAGGATCGCTGGAGCCCAGAAGGTCAACACTGGGATGGCCATGAGCATGCGTGCCACTGCACTCCAGCCTGGGCAAAGGAGTGAGATTCCAACTCGGAAAAAAATTGTTCAGGCATGGTAGCACATGCTTGTAGTCCTAGCTACTTGGGAGGCTGAGTTGGGAGGATCACCTGAGCCCAAGGAGGTTAAGGCTGCAGTGAGCCACGATTGTACTACTGCACTCCAGTCTGGGCGACAGAGTGAGACTCCGATTCAAAAAAAAAGAAATGTCGTTTTTTTTTAGTTGGAGTCTCACTCTGTTGCCCAGGCTGGAGTGTAGTGGCATGCTCCCAGCCACCGCAGCCTCAACCTGCTGGGCTCCAGCGATCCTTCCGCCTCAGCCTTCCAAGTAGCTGGAGTTACAGGCGCGCGCTACCACGCCCGGATGATTTTTGATTTATTGTAGAGATGAGGTCTCGCCAAGTTGCCCAGGTGGGTCTCGAACCCGCGGGCTCAGGCAATCTACTCACCTCAACCTCCCAAAGCGTGGGATTATAGACCGAGCCGGCTAAGAAATATTTTTAACAAGCTCTTCTTGCTGTGCTCTCTCTCCCCAAGCAATCCATACAGGCCTGCCACTGCAGTTAACCAGAAGGACCATATGCTGATGGGTCTTGGATTTGTACCTCCGCCCTAGTGTTCTGAATTGCCTGCCCATTGAACATGTATCTCACCTGGATGTCTTCCAGGTGCCTCAAAGGATATAGCTACCACTCAACTCATGATTGTCCTTCCCTGAGCTCAGTCTGACCCTGAGTTTGCTTTCTTGGAGAATGAAAACTCCTCTCTCTCATACTCTTTATCCAGTAAAGACCAAGTGTCATTGATTTTACCTCCAAAATATTTCTCTAAGCCGTCTTCTCTCCACCTCCCTCACCCTGACCTATACTAGGTTCCCACCTACCTCTCAGTCTGACAGCACCAACACTCTCTCCTAACTGGTCTCCCTATGGCTGCTTTTGCCAGCTTCTGGTCTATTCTTCACTGAGCAATTATAGTTGTCTTTTTTTTTTTTAAGAGACAGGGTGTTGCTCTGTCGCCCAAGCTGGAGCACAGTGGCAGTATCATAGCCCACTGCAGCCTCAAACTCCTGAGCTCAAGCAATCCTCCTGCCTCAGCCTCCTGAGTAACTGGGACTACAGGCATACACAATCACTCCCAGCTTTTTTTTTTTAAGAGACGAGGTCTCAGTATGTTGCCCAGGCTGGTTTTGATCTCCTGGACTTAAGCAATCCTCCTGCCTCAGCCTCCCAAAATGCTAGGAGTATAGACTAAACCACTGCACTTATAGTGACTTTTTTTTTTTGAGTCGGAGTCTCACTCTATTGCCCAGGCTAGAGTGCAGTGGCACGCTCGCAGCCACCGCAGTCTTGATCTGCTGGGCTCAGATGATCCTTCCGCCTCAGTCTTCCAAGTAGCTGGAGCCACAGGTGTGTACCACCACGCCCGGCTAATTTTTTGATTTATTGTAGAGATGAAGCCTCACCAAGTTGCCCAGGCTAGTCTCAAACCCCTGGGCTCAGGCAATTCTCTTGCCTCTGCCTCCCAAAGTGCTGGGATTACAGGCGTGAGCCACCACACCAGCTGATCTTTTTTTTTTACAGGTGTGAGCCACCACACTGGCTTCACCCATAATGGCTCCCTTTCATTGTCAGGATAGATACCTGGGATAAAAGGCACTGCTCAGTTCCACCTCGCTCATTCCCCAACTGGCCACACTGCAGCCACTCTGGCCACCTTGCAGTTTCGCCTCCATCAGCAACCCCTTCCCTCAGCTGTGCTTATTCCTGCCTCCAGGTTTCACATTTGCTGTCCCTTCTCCAGGACTGACTCACTTTGCCTCAGTAATTCCTATTCACCTTGCAAAAGGAAATCTCTGGCTAAATCAGGCTCCTTTTAGTAACATTCTTCATGGCTCCTGTACTTCACCTTTCTGTCACTTATTGTCTCTAAGATTAAATAACCCTGTAATCAGGCATCTCTGATCTCTGTCCTCCCAGAATGTAAGAAGCCATGAAGGTGGGACCTGGTCTGTCTTGTTCACCAGGGCATCACCAGAACCTAATCACATGCATAGCCCAATCTGGGGGCCAACTAGGATTGTCCAACAAATGGACAAGCTGTAACTTCTTTCTCCTCCTGTGAAAATCTTACCCACCTCCTTCCTGCTGGGGTTCACACCTTCAGGGAGATCCTCCACAGGCTTATTCACCAGCTGCTCCAGAGGGAAGATGGGCAGAGGCCCAGAAATGAGGCTGGTATTAACATTGAACATGTCCACTGTGGGGCTTGTGACCTCCTAGGGAAGAAAAGGAAACAAATGGTTACTTAGGCTACTGTGTGGCTTCCTTCCAGGCTGCCTTTCTCTCTGAGGTCAACATTGATTCTCGCGTACCATCTTCAAGAAGCCTCCCCGAAACTGCCCCACCTGCCACACACACAAGAACACAACACAGAGCTTAGCGGTCTGTATCCAGCCAGTCAGTTGGTGCAAAATGACTATTATGTTCAATGACTTATGAAGTTTTTCATGGCTTCCTCAGAATTCGAGATCTAGTCTGGATATTTATGACCCTGTCTCTCTTATCTGTTGTGAAAATTCATGCATAAATTCACTTAGCCTTGACCTATCTATACTTGCAAGTCTGCACTGTCAGTCCACCAAGAAGGGTTTATTGAGTGTCAGTTGAGTTTTTTTTGTTGTTGTTGAGTTTATTGAGGTGACAGGGTGAGAGACTCCAACTCAAAAAAATAGCAGGGCCTTGAAATCTGCATTTTGTTTTATTTTGGGTTTTTGTTTGTTTTTGTTTTTTGAGTCAGAGTCTCACTCTGTTGCCCAGGCTAGAGTGCAGTGGCACTCTCATGGTCACCACAGCCTCCACCTGCTGGGCTCAGGCAATCCTCCCTACTCAGCCTTCCAAGTAGCTGGAACTACAGGCACGAGCTACCACGCCCGGCTAATTTTTTATTTATTGTAGAGACGAGGTCTCGTCAAGTTGCCCAGGTGGGGTCTCGAACCTGTGTGCTCAGGAAATCCACTTGCCTCGGCTTCCCAAAATGCTGGAATTACGGGCTGAGCTACCACGCCCGGCTAATTTTTTATTTATTGTAGAGACGAGGTCTCGTCAAGTTGCCCAGGTGGGGTCTCGAACCTGTGTGCTCAGGAAATCCACTTGCCTCGGCTTCCCAAAATGCTGGAATTACGGGCTGAGCCACCGAGCCCGGCCAATTTTTAAAAACATATTATAGAGATGAGGTCTCACCATGTTGCCCAGGCTGGTCTCGAACCCCTGGGCTCAAGCAATCCTCTCACCTCCGCCTCCCAAAATGCTGGGATTACAGGTGTGAGCCACCGCATCTGGCGGAATCTGCATTTTAATATGTTTCTCCCTCATTCCCTTCCCCTGTCACCCAGACTCCTATACGTGATACAATTTGGGAACCATTTCACCAGGAAATGAAGGAAACACAGCTGCTACAGGCACTGGAGTTAACAGCAAGTGCTTCTATGAGAGGTGGGGAGAAATGGGAAGGAAAGCACGGAACACTGGCATCTTCTCAAGGGCTCTCGGCTCCCATGGGTCTGACTGCCAGCTGGCCACTGCAGGGCCCAACCACCCTGCCCTGGACTCACAGCAGTGATCTGGCTCCAGTCCGTAGAGTTGCTGAGCTCCGCTTTCAGGTCCTCATAGGATTTGGTGTCCTCCTGCATATAAAGTAATAACGGGTCTCAGCAAGGGGCATGAAAGGCCATTTTTCTCTCGGGGATGAAAGGAAAGCTGGTCTGAGGCCTAGTAAGAAGAAAAAGAGCAAGCTCCAGCTGAGACTGGAGTAGGGGCCCTGAAGAAGGAGGTTAGATGGTGAGGTTTGGGAGCCCTTTGCTGCCAACAAAGCTGCCAGATCAAAAAAGGGCAGGGCAGGCTGTTGATCTGTCCCAGCTCAGCCTGACATGGGACTGAAAAGGATTAGGATCTGTTCCTACTCACATAGCCCAATGCCAGCAGCTACAGGCAGTGTTGAGAGCCCAGTCTATGTTGTGTAGACTCAGGGTAATGCAGGGGTCCTGGGGATCAGAGCCTGCTGCAGGGGAGTCAAGGGGCCATGGTTCTTGAGGAGCCACCTCCATACCTGAAGCTCACTTATGTTATGATGAATGAATGAATGAATGAATGAATGGAGGCTGAGAAAGAAGCCAGTACCAACTTGAGGTGAGGGTAGGGCTGCCAAAGTTGTTGGCTTAGGGGTACTAAAGTGGATTGAAGCCGGGCTCGGTGGCTCAGCCTGTAATCCCACGCCTTTGGGAGGCTGAGGTGAGTGGATTGCCTGAGCCCGCAGGTTCAAGACCCGCCTGGGCAGGGCGACCTCATCTCTACAATAAATCAAAAAATCAGCTGGGCATGGTAGCGCATGCCTGTAATTCCGGCTACTCGGAAGGCTGAGGCGGAAGGATCGCCGGAGCCTGGCAGGTCGCGGCTGCGGTGGCTGGGAGCGGCCACTGCCCTCCAGTCTGGGCAACAGAGTGAGACTCCAACTCAAAAAACAAAATAAAGCAAGAAAACAAACACCAGATTTAAGGAAGTTAAGCTATCTCCCTAAACCCTTCTGCTGTGTCAATTTAGAGCACCTGGAACCACCAGACTGCGCCTCATACTACCTGGCCATCCTGCTTCCTGCAGAAAACCTTCGGTGAGCTCCATTTTGGGTCCCTGCCCTCTGCTTCTATCTAGGGAAGCATCCTGTGGAAATGTGGCGTGCTGTCCCTCAAGTAAGGACTGCATATATGACCCTTTTTGTTTAGAATTGAGTGCCAGGAAGACATTTATCAGTCCTTTTGAACAGACATGTTTCCTTTCCACCAACACCAAGAATCCACCAAGTTGGTGTGGTGATGAGAATGTTCCTGTCTGTGCTTTCCAAGACAGTAGTCACTGGCCACATGTGGCTACTAAGCACTCAAATTACGGCTAGCTGGCCAGGTGTGGTGTCTCACACCTGTAATCCTAGCACTTTGGGAGACTGAAGGAGGAGGATTGCTTGAGGCTAGGAATTCGAGACCAGCCTGGGCAACATAGCAAGACTCCCCCCAACCTCTCAAAAAAGTTGAAAATTAGCCAGGTGTAGTGGCATGTGTCTAGTCCTCACTACTCAAGAAGCTAAAAAGGGAGGATTGCTTAAGGCTAGGAGTTTGAGGTTACAGTGAGCTATAATCACACCACTGCACTCCAGCCCAGGTGACTGAGTGAGACTCTGTCTCAAATAAAAAAATGACTAGTAAGGAATTGAATTTTGTTTAATTTTTATTGATTGAGTTGGAGTCTCATTCTGTCACCCAGGTTGGAGTGCAGTGGCAGGATCACAGCTCACTGTGGACTTGACTTCCTGGGCTCAGGCAATCCTCTCGCCTCAGCCTCCTCAAGTAGCTGGGACTACAGACATATGCCACCATATGCATGCTAATTTTTTGATTTCTGTAGAGAGGAGGCCTCAATATATTGTCAAATTCCTGGGCTCAAGCATTCCTCCTGCCTCAGCCTCCTGAAATGCTGGGATTATAGGTGTGGGCCACTGCATCAAGCCTACTTTAAATTCAAATAATTGGCCTGGCTTGGTGACTCAGCCTGTAATCCCAGCGCTTTGGGAGGCCAAGGTGAGTGGATTGCCTGAGCCCGTGGGTTTGAGACCCACCTGGGCAACTTGGCGAGACCTCATTTCTACAATAAAGCAAAAATTAGCCCGGCGTGGTAGTGCGCGCCTGTAGTTCCAGCTACTTGGAAGGCTGAGGCAGAAGGATCGCTGGAGCCCGGCAGGTCGAGGCTGCAATGGCTGGGAGCGTGCCACTGCACTCCAGTCAGGGCGATGAAGTGAGACTCAAACTCAAGAAAAAAAATAATTCAAATAGTCAATATATCTCTTACCTATAATATCCAGCAGTTTTGAGCTCAATGGAGCACCCAAAGAAGCACTGTAATTAGCCTTGGTTTTTGATAGACTTCTTCCCCAGGGGGTTTATGATCATACTGCAGCTGTATTTTTTATTCTAAACCGCCTCTCTCTACCCCTTTATAAATCAGCAGGTCATGTATCCCAAAAGGACAGAAGAGCCTGTGGGAGTCAGCCCTGCCCTCCCGGGTATGCCATGAAGAAGCCACCTCGAGAAGGACGTTCTGGGCTGGGCCACTCACATTCCACTTGAAGGGATCCCAAGCCAGGAACCAGCCTGTGAAGGTGGGGGGCTCGTGTCCCTGCTTCACCACAATGATGGGGGTGTCAAGGTCACGGCCACTAGGGTGGGTCTTGAGATATTCCTGCACAGTGATGGCTGCGGCCTTCTTCTCCTCCTCATTGGCATGTTTCCCGATCCAGAAGAAGACCTGTTGGGAATCCCAGGAGCTCGATCAGTCCTTCCTGTCCTCACTGCCCCTGACCCTGCCACTGCCCAGCCAAATGGCCTAAGGTAGTCCCCATCTGGCCTTGCTTTTGCATCTGGAAAAGGAGGAGATTGGATAGACGCCTTCTACTTGGATATTCTGCAAATGTGTCACCCTCACCTTTCCAGAGCCCAAGAACCTCAAAAACACTCTTGCTGACATGTGCAATAAATAAGACTTCGAGCCAGGCTCGGTGGCTCAGCCTGTAATCCTGGGCCTCGGGAAGCTGAGGTGAGTGGATTGCCTGAGCCCGTGGGTTCGAGTCCTGCCTGGGCAACTTGGTGAGACCTTATCTCTACAATAAATCAAAAAACTAGCCAGGCATGGTAGCGTGTGCCTGTAGTTCCAGCTACTTGGAAGGTTGAGGCGGAAGGATCGCCAGAGCCCAGCAGGTGGAAGCTGCGGTGGCCGGGAGGGGCCACTACACTCCAGTCTGGGCGACAGAGTGAGACTCCGACTCAAAAAATAAATAAATAAGACTTCGAAGATGAAGAATACATCCTGCCCAGCAGGCCCTCAGCATGTTCCTCCCCACCTTCCTTCTTTCTTAGGCTCCCGGTGAGCATGATACCATTCCCAGGGAGAAAGCATATGGGGGCGAAGTGCACCTTGACACTTACCTAACCCTGAAGCCATTCTTTCTTGGCCCTGGGGATAGAGATGGGTGGATAGGAGGATCCCCAGGCCCTCGGTCCTACCTGGTCCCAGACATCTAGCAGAAACACATCATCCTCTTCCAAGTCATCCTGACTGAAGTCGAAGATCTCTGTGGCCAGGAAGCGTCCAGTCTGATTGGAACATTCAAAGAGCCGGGGAGTGATGACCAGGTTTTCTTGCTGCAGTCTGCAGGACGGAGAGAAGATTGCATTGTCTGGAGAAAGGTGCAGGGAAAGGAGGATGAGGACACAGAACTCTGAGGGCAGGGCTCTGGCATGGAAAGGCCAAGAGTGCTCCAAGGGAGAAATCCTCAGTGCATTCCAGTGCCCTGCTAGTTTTTCCTGATATCTTCCCTCTACTCTTCCTGATGCCCTTTTTGCTTTTGAACTGGGGAATTGTGGATCATGGATATTCTTTAGAAAAATAATTTGGTTTTGGTTTTTGTTTTTCGTTATCTTTTTGAGTTGGCGCCTCACTCTGTCACCCAGGCTGGCGTGCAGTGGCATGCACCACCACGGCCTCGACTTTGGTTCAGGTAATCCTTTCACCTCAGCCTTCCAAGTAGCTGGAACTACAGGTGCACACCACCACACCCAACTAATTTTTCTTAGTTTATTGTAGAGATGAGGTCTCACCAATGTGCTCAGGCAATCCTCTCACCTCGGCCTCCCAAAGTGCTGGGATTAAGGTGTGAGCCACCGTGTCCGGCCAGAAAATTCATGTGAAAGAGGATTTATGGCTGGTGCTCCCCAGCATCCCAGGCCTCTGTCAGCACCTATAGGCAGGGGCTGAGCTCTGGCAACTTTTTTCTGAAAGGCACACCTCTGGCCCTGGCCTTCTCTTTGAGCTGTCTCCTATGGCTATGAACTTCCTTTCCCAAGGAAACCCCCCACCGGGCCTTGGGCATACTGTGGTGAACAACACAGACACAGCCCCTGTGCCAAAAGGCTCCAAGGGCGTGGCAGCCCCTTATTTATCTTGTAGCCCGGGGGGCCTAGCACAGTGCCTGGTACACAGAGTCCTCAACCCATGCCTACTGCAGGTGCTGGGAGTAGGGGTGGAGATGCTAGGAGGCTCCCCAGCCTCATCAGGTGAGCTGGAGAGAGAGAGACCTGAGAGTTACCTCTTGGTGTTGGCATAGGGGGCCTTCCCGCCCAGGGCCATCCAGAAGTTGGCTGGCTCCTGCCCTTCCACTACCACTTGCTTCTCCGTCCGGGAGATAGTATCAGCAACCATCTTGGCCATTTCCCGCTCATCTCCACTGCAGCCCTGGGAAAAGTGGGGTTGGTGGGGGGGACCTGCTGAGCTGGAAGGGACCATTTCTAGTGTCACCACTACCCCCATCCTTCTGTCCCATTAACTTCCCAGAGTTCTAGATTCTGAGGGGGCCCTCCTAAATCAGGACCCTCTGCACACAGACCATTCAGGGACAGTTCTCCCATCCTCTCCTCTGTCCTTAACACTCCAAAAATTGCAGAGGAGATAAGAGTCTATAGTCTTCTTAGAGCGTGGGAGAAGGACTCCAAGAGGACGATGAAAGAGACAAAGGGAGAGGCAGTGACAGGCAGAGGGTAGTGAGAGGCAGCCCAAGACATAAAGACAGACCAACCCTGGAACAGAGAGGGGTGGCCAGAGACAAACAGAATGAAAGAGACCGATTCAGACACAGAGGCAAAGAGTCTACGGATGGTCAGCGATGGGACAGAGAGACAGACCCAGAACTGCAGAGGAGGGAGAGACTAGGCTCCAGGGGCAGCTGAAAACTGAGCAGGCAGGACTCAGTCAGCCAGAGGCTCCCACCCCAACCCAGATCTCTGAGACTGGGGGGCTCCTGGGACCCACTTGGGGATGGGGAGGCCTCTAGGCCCTGCACACACCTTCCCACACCATAGGTAGCAGCAGGATGGGGTCTTGAGGATGAAGACGTCATTGGAGTTGAGGGAAGCGGCCCGGGCTGGAACCTCAAAGGCCTTGGTGTTGTTGGCGCTGGTTCCCCGGACTTGGAATAGCCGCGTGGAGGGCACAGGCTCCAAGTTGTTAGCTCGGGAGGTGCCTCCCTGCAGGTGTGGGGAGAAGGTAGGGAGAGGGGCACAGGCGTCAGTCAGTCAACAGGACCATGGGGGAGCAGAAAGGCATAAAGAGAACCAGAGGGGAGAAAGATCAGAGCGGGGTCTGCCTGCCCCTACAGCTTCCCTGAGGCACCATCACCAGAATGGTCTTTCCAAAAGATTGCTGGCACCACGGCATTCCTGTGCTCAAAAATGTTCAGTGGCTCCCTGCTGCTTACAGCCTAAAACCCAGCTCCTCGGCTGAATATTTGAGACTCCCCCATGATGAGATGCAAACTGCCTTTGCAGATTCACTGCTCTCTCCAAACCCTCCACTGTCTTCACCCTACCCTGGACACAGCCATAACCCCAAACTCCAGCTTAGCTCAACCAGATTTCTCGCTGTTCCCCACAGAGGCTTCCCCCGCCTTTGTCCTGGCTGGCCCCCTGCATTATATGCCCTCATTTTACCTAGGCTAAGCTCTTCAACTCTCCCAAATGTCAAGACCTCCCCCAAACTCTCTTTCCTCCATGAACTCTGTAGACTCTACTAGATGGTTGTTCTCCGGCTCCCCTTTCAACCCAGCTTTTATCTCTGGCATTTAACCACACAGTGCCTTAGACAGTTAGTTCACTGCTCACGCACAGTGACGCGACTGTCCTCTCCCAACAAGATGGTAAACTGTATTAGCATGCCATTTGTCTTGCTTGGGGAATTGCAAAGGACTGTGTACTTAGTAGGTGCTCAATAAGCAGATTATTGCCTAAATGAGATGTCTATTTCATTATGTTAGAAGGCACCCATGTGGTTTGCAAAGGAGCATCATTTAGGCAAATCTATCCAAAATAACTTCCCTTTTCATATAGAATATTCAAGGACTTGGGATGTGGAGGGCAGACAGTGCTTGCAATATAGTGAGCATTTATTACATGTATTTCTTTTCTTTTTTTTTTTGTTTTGAGTTGAGTCTCACTCCACTGCCCAGGCTGGAGTGTAGTGGCACACTCATGCACGGCCACCCCAGCGTCGAACTGCTGGGCTCTGGTGATCCTTCCACCTCAGCCTTCCAAGCAGCCAGAACTACAGGCACATGCTACCACGCCCAGCTAATTTTTTTATTTATTGTAGGCGGTCTCACCAAGTTGCCCGGGCTGGTCTCGAACCTGCAGGCCCAGGTAATCCACTCACCATGGCCTCCCAAGGTGCTGGGATTACAGACTGAGTCACTGAGCCCAGCCTTTTTTTTTTTTTTTTTTTGAGTAGGAGTCTCACTCTGTCACACAGGCAGGAGGGCAGTGGCACACTCACGGCCACTGCAGCCTTGACTTGCTGAGCTCAGGTGATCCTTCTGCCTCAGCCTTCCAAATAGCTGGAACCACAGGCATGCGCCACTATGCCCGGCGAATTTCTTGATTTATTGTGGAGACAAGGTATCGCCATATTGCCCAGGCTAGTCTCGAACCTGTGGGCTCAGGCAATCTCCTCGCCTCAAGCCTCCCAAAGTACTGGGATTACAGGCGTGAACCACTACAACCAGCTTACATGTATTTCTAAAGTAACCCAGTGGCTGTTTCTATTACCAGTTCCTCACAGGTAATGGAGCCTCCCATGTCCTCTCCCATGAAGAATGGGCTTCACCCCAAGCCCCACCCTGACCACATGTTCCCTTCCCTGTCTCCTGGATGTCGCCCTGCCTCAGTAAGTACTGCCAGATGCCTCAGTCCAGCAGCCACACCTGGTAGACCACCATTTGTCCTTTGAAGATGGACATAAGGTGGGGCGGCTCCTTGCCCATTGGGACCCGGATCTGGACGGGTTCATCATTGTACTGCTGGTCCAGGATGACAGCTTGATAGGCCGAGGCTGTGATTTCATCCTGGCTGGCCTGGCTGCCCTGGGGAGGAATAGGAGGGAAGGGGTGGGAGGGGGTCAGCCCCCCATTCTGACCCCACCCTCCGCCTCAGCAACAGTTTCCTCCCCAATTCTGACCTGGCCCCAAACCCGGACACAGCCCAAACCCCAACCTAACCCAGACCTCAATTCTGATCCCAGCTCCAAACCTGTCTTATTCAGCCCCAGCCCAGCCCCACCTGCCACCCCCGCCTTGACCCCCCAAACCTCCTCTCCTCCTTTCTGCTCCGTCCTCAGGGAGTCACCATGGGCACCACACCACTCACCCCCAGCACTCAAGCACCTCCCTGATCCCTCACATCTAGACACAAAAACCCACAGACACAGCAGGCAGTGAGAATGTGCAGAAGACGATGGAAATGGGAAGGGAGACTCAGGACCAAAAGGAGAAGGGTTGTAGCTGGGAGGATTCCGTGGGATCCCACAGCCAAAGCAGTCCCAAGATAGAACAGGCTGCCTCTTGAAGGGGTGAGCTCCCCATCTCCAGAGGTATGCAACCCATGGGTGATCCACTTGGCCAGAGAATGGTGAAGAGGGGAGCGGAGCGGGCTGTGCTCTGGGCGGGACAGGGAGGGGTCTGACCTGCCAAATGTAGAGCAGGTAGTGCTGCTTCTCGCCAATGAGGTAGCTATAGAGAAGTAGGTAGCAGTCGCCTCCGTAGAAGTGGCCTAGCCACTTGGGATCCACAGGCACTAGCTCTAGGTTCTCAATGCGCCACACCTGGGGCCGGTAGCATGCTGGCGTGAGGTTCAAGACAGGTTCCACCATCCCTGCTCCACCCAGCATGGGCCTGCCCCCTCACATACCTGCACCTCCCCACTCCCGTCGTCTACCATCTTCTGCTGGGCAGCCATCTGAGGCTGGACATGCATGGACGTGGCATCAAACTTCACCTGCTCTACCTTGGCTGGAGTGGGGGGAATCGTGACACCAGTTGTCACTAGCTGAGGTCCTCTAGGTCCTCACAACAGCCCTGAGAGATGACTACAATTCTTAGATCCGTTTTACAGATGAGGAAGCCGAGGCTAGAAAGACTCAGTAGCCTACCCAAGGTTGCCCAGCTAGAGCTATCACATAGAACCATATCAGCCTGCTCCTAAGATGCCTGCTTTATCCATGCCTCTCAGGGAAACCAGGAGAGGCACAAGAGAAAAGCTTCAGCTGTCTTCCCCACCCTGTCCCTGCAGCATTCAGACTGCAAGCACTGACCCTGTCTCCGAGCTCAGCAGGGAGCCCCTTTTATCCTCCCCCAGGTGCCTGGTGCCGAGCTTGCCCTCAGCAAATATTGTCTGGTGAGAGACTGAAGCTGTCTGGTTCCCAGGGAAGCCCGACCCCGTCCCAAACGAAAAGTAGGTCCTTCTCGGCTCCGTTCCTGTGACAACTCTTGAGTTCGTTCATGTTCTCTTGTATCCCTACCCACCGGCTAAAAGTGTGCAAGGAAGGAGAACATCAGAGAAGGAGGGCAGGAGATGGGCCAGGTTGCTCTCCTGGCCCTCCTCCTGGACCCCGGCTCCCGCACTGACCCAGCCCGATCCTTACCCACAGAGCCCATGGTGTGGGTTTTGCCCAGGCCTGAGGTCCGGTTGGGCACTGTCCACTTCTGGAAGAGCTGCTGAAAGATGGCTGACTCAGCCCCATCATTCTGCACCTCCACCTGTGTGCTTGGTGGGTACTGCTTGGCTGTGATGAAATTCTGGGAAGAGACGCAGGTGGCTGGAAGCTATGTCCCTCCCCGGCCCCAACCCCCAACACAAGCCAAAGCCTGGCTCTAAATCCCAGCCAGGTCCACTGTCAAACCCACCCCTGATCCCAAACCTGAGCCCAACCCCAATCCCAGTGCTGATGCCAAACCTCACCCTACTCTGACCCCAACCTCAAGGTCAAACCAGACACCACCTCAAACCAAACACTGGCCTCAAGCCTCGCTCTGACTTCAACCCTGAATCTAATACTGACTCCAAACTTAACTCTGATCTCAACCCCAAGGCCAAATCTGACCCCTAGCTTGAGCCCACCTCAATGCTAACCCTAACGCTCAACCAACCTCCAACTATAACCCTAAAGCCATCCCAATCCAACACTGGCTCCAAACCACACAAGGCAAGAAGGTTGCTTGAGCTCAGGAGTTTGAGACCAGCTTGGGCAACATAGCCAGACCTCGTCTCTCCAAAAGATAAAAGATTTATCTGAGCATGGTGGTGCATGCCTATAATCCAAACCACTCGGGAAGCTGAGGCTAGTGAGGTGAGCTGTGATCGTGCCACTGCACTATAGCCTGGGAGACAGAGTGAGAGCCCCCCAACTCAAAAAAATAAAATCCTTGAGACTGTCTCCAGCTGCAGCAATGACTCTAAACTTTGACCTGGCCCTGGCCCCAAGCTGACTAACCCCCTTTTGTAGGAAGACCAGCCTCCATTTCTCCCTCCCTTTTCTTTTTTTTGAGTTGGAGTCTCACTCTGTCGCCCAGACTGGAGTGCAGTGGCCACTCCCAGCCACTGCAGCCTCGACCTGCTGGGCTC
>NW_007247742.1:19691-25064 GCF_000164805.1 Carlito syrichta | reverse complement strand
CACTCACCTCAGCCTCCCAAAGTGTGAGATTACAGGCTGAGCCACCGAGCCCGGCTTCTCCCTCCCTTTTCTAAACCCAGGTCCCAGAGCACAGGGAGGTTCAAGCCTACACCCTGAGGAGGACCCCAGGTTGCCTGGTGATTAGCTCCCTGGCAGCTCCCTGGTGTGCAGAGAACCCCCAAGATGGCTACAGAATGGCGCCTTCAGACCCCCAACCTGCCTCTCCAGGTCTCTGGCTTCTGACTGTTGCTGTGCCTGTTCTGAGCCCCTGCCCTCCCCCTGCTGCTGTCTGCTCTCGCCCTCCTTGCCCTGGCCCTCTTTTCGGACCCCCATCCCTACCAGCGCCTGGCTCATGGCTCCCTTCCTCTCCTGTTCGTTGGCCTTCTTCCCCCTCCACACGTAGATCTTCAGGCCCCCCTGGTCCAGGATGTAACAGTCCTATAATTGGGAGATGTGAGAGTCTGAGGGAGCTGGGGATGCTGGGCTGGGACAGCCTCCAGCACAAGAAAGTCTCTTTCCCTCCCACACCCACCCCAGCACCCTGGAATTTCTCCTGCTTGGGGCAGAGGGTCCCGGTTGCAGTGGGCCTGGAGGCTCCAGTCCCTCTCACCTCGTGACTTAGCAGGTCCTGTGTGAGTGGACGTGTGGCGACCTCCCTAACAACCAGTTTCCCCTCGGAGTCAGACACACTGTAGAACAAAGGCAAAGCGTGGATGGGAGGGGGTTCCAAGGTACAGCCAGTCCCCAGCATCCAGGAAGGTCTTGCAGGGTACTCACTGATACAGCTTGAGGGCAGCCTTGAGTGCCGGCTCCACCACTGTGTCAGGAATGGCTGCCTTCAGCTCCCGGCGCTGGCCTAGCACGTGATTCATCACCTCCATCAGCTGTGGGGATGCTGCTTCATTCTCCCCATCCACCACTCCCACAGAGGCACGCCCGCCACGCTCCTGGTCTCGGATCTCCTTGGCCAGGGTCATGCCCTGCAGGAAGGCCCAGGTGACCCGTGGGGGATGGTGGAGGACAAGGCAGTGACCACCACCTCACACCCCACTGGGCAAGCCTAGCCCACTCATGGCAGCCTGCCCTGCTTTCCCCTAGGAGGGGCAGGCTTTTAAGGCGTGTAAGGAGACCAGGGAAAGCAGTCAGGAGAACAGCTTTCCCCCCTGGCAGAGGGATGCTCAGGCAGATTCCCTGGGCCTTCTGTTTTGACAGTGGATGGATTTGTGACTTGACTTCAAAAGAGCTGAGCCACAATGATCACAGTACTCAGCTTCTTTGTCCCAAAACACACTTGCACACTCATAGCACACCCACAGCCTCACACACATATCCACACATGTCCATACGCAGACAGCCCAGCCCCACACGTGCTCACATTCACCCATAGACTCACATACCTAGAGCAAGTCTCTCATGTGCTCACACACCCATGCACACACCCACTATGGCTCACCCTTCTTAGCACGGCTAATGTCTCAGTTACTACATTTTTGTGTGGTGGGGGGAGTCTCACTGTCGCCCAGGCTGGAATGCAGTGGCATGCTCACAGCCACCACAGACGCCGACCCGCTGGGCTCAGGTGATCCTTCCACCTCCTCAGCCTTCCAAGTAGCTAGAACCACAGGCACACACCGCCACCACGCCCGGTTATATATTTATTTATTTTTAATGGTAGAGACGTGGTCTCACCAAGTTTCCCAGGCTGGTTTCGAACCCCTGGACTCAGGCAATCCTCACGCCTCGGCCTCCCAAAGTGCTGAGATTACGGGCTTGAGCCACCACACTCAGCTGAGTTACTGCATTTTATCCTAGGCTCCTCTCAACACTGCCCCCCAGGCTGTTTCCCCAGGCCCAGGTCTCTGTAGATGCTGATGGCCATCTTTCCTAGCTCTCTGCTCTCATTTTATTTATCTAACTTCCAGGAAGACTGCCCCATGTTAAGATGAGCAGAACAGAGCTTCATGTTCTCCCTGAATGTGTGGCTTTCTGGACTCCATCAGAACCCTGGTTTGAGTTCTGCCTCACTACTTTCTCCCTCCACCCTCATCTATCTCACAAGGAAGGCTCACAATGGCTTCCATCTGGGCCTAGATGACCATCCCCTCACCTTCACCTAGATGGCTGCTGGGCTCCCTGCTCCCTGAAGCCTTTCTTGCCCCATCTCCACTTGGAAGTCAGAGTGAACTGCAGTGGCCTCCTGGGGTCCTGAGAATAAATCCCAACCCTCCTACACAGCCTTCTGCCACACAACCTGCCCCATGAGCTCCGCCCACCTTGCTCTCCAAGCTTCTGCTGCCCTGGTAGGTCCCTGAGCTGCCACCTTCCTTCCTGATGGAAGGAAGTTGCCCAGGTGGGTCTCGAACCCATGGGCTCAGGCAATCCACTCACCTCAGCCTCCCAAAGTGTGAGATTACAGGCTGAGCCACCGAGCCCGGCATCTCCCTCCCTTTTCTAAACCCAGGTCCCAGAGCACAGGGAGGTCCCAGGAGTCTTCCCCGAACCCCTCAGCGCCTTGCTCGCTACCCCTCCCATGTCACTTATCCAGTTATCTCCTTCACATCTGTCTCCCCCACTGAACAGCCAGCTGGAGGTCAGAGCAAGGGCATTCCTTCGTCTTAGTGGATTTGCCACAAGTGCACACACACAAGCTCTAACATGCATGCCTCTCCCGTTCACGGGGAGACTCAGATCCACTGTCACCCACGCGGTTCCCAACAGTCAGGCGAGAGGGGCCTGGGGGGGTGAGGGCCAAGCAGGGCAGGTGCTAGGTCTGCAGGAGCAGATGGGGCAGGCTGGTGCATGGGCAGGTTTACCCTGAGTCTCTCCATGCGATTACTCTCGGGTCCGTTCCACTGGATGATAAGCTTCCCAAGGTCCAGGAGGAATACATCCCCTCGGTTGAAACTCTGCCAGGACATCTCCACCTAGGGAGCCATCGGGGAGGAGGTACAGACCCCACTCAGAGCCCACCCATCATCCATCATCTTTGCCGCTCCCCCCTACCCCTCGTCCCTCGGGCCCTGCCCTCCACCCCGGGCCTGGCAGTCCTGGCCCATGCCCCAGTGGGGGCTGCCCACCTCTCCAGCCACCACGTTCCTCTTGCCCTTAACGTGCAGCAGCCGCTGGATGTTGTAGGAATTGGTTTCCACCTGCTTCATGCCAGAAGCCACGCCCCCTTTCCGGATCCTGAGAAGAGAGGTGAGCTGATCCAAGGGAGCAGGCTGGGAGGTGTGCAAGCCCCCTGTTGTCCCAGGTCCCAGGCTGCCTGGTTGCCACTGGGGCCACTTGAGGGCCAGGCTGGGATGGGGTGAGGGGAATGAGGCGCTTGGGGCACAGACTTTTAGGAGGCACTCACAGTCAGGGTCCTGTAAGTGCAGGGGGGCCTGCGACATGACTTTGTATGACCTTGAGGGTGAGAGCCATCTAAAGTCTACGCCCTAGATCCTCACTCAGTTCACCCTGGTCCCTGCCCTGCAAAGGGGCTTGCAAAAATGGGGCTGTGGTATATGGTGGGTAGGATAAGGACAGGGCCCCGAGGGCAGGGGATTGAAGCGGAAGAAAGAAAGGGAGAGTAGTCACACCAATGCCCACAGGAGAGGACTGCGGCTGTATGTGGGAAGAGAGAAGCGAGACAAAAGGGAGGGCTGGGGACCATGGTCAACTGGGGAGCTCCTGGCCTGTCCTACAGGTCAGTAGCAACCCAGCCCCAGAGCATGTGTTTCCGTGGGGAAAGCCAAGAGACCGGAACTTCAACTTGTACAGAAAAGTCGGCAACCTGGGCTTGTAGTGTGGTAGGCCAGCTTTCAAGAAGAGGAAGCAGACATGTGCCTGTTCATCAGGGAGTGGGTCTTGATTAAACACGGAGCTCCCTGGGGCATTCAGATGGGAGCTGATTTACAGAAACACCCGAGAGTTACGGAATGTCAGAGTGGCTTCCGGAACAAGGAAGTGGCAGAAACAAGGGTGAAGGAAGATCACCCAAAATGTGTGAGGGTCCCCCTGGAGGCTCCCCGACAACTTCCCAGTCCAGGGTCTTCTCTCCCACCCCCCTCAGGTCTGGCTGACTCTCCTCTTCAGCCCAGCCCCCACCTGCCCCCCTCCATCACTAATCCTCATCCCCTGCCTGCCCCTGGAGCGCGCCCCTCCTACACAAGGCCCTGCTTGAAGTAGCCTCGGAAGGCCTCGCTCTCGTTGCCCTGGACCTCGCGGTGCTGGACAGCCCGGCCCTTCAGGAAGTCGTCCATCTGCGTGGTGTAGATGGCAGCTGCCCCCTGCTCATCCTGGGACGAGTTCTGGCCGATCCAGTAGTGGATGTCATAGGACAGGGAGCTGCCCGTCTTGTGGATCTAGGGAGATGGGGTCCAGTGTACCCAAGGTTCTGGGCTCCCACAGCCCCTCCTGCTCTGTGTAACCTCCCACATACATGCCATCTGGGACCGCGGGCGAGCTTGGCACAGAGAAAGGGCACTGGGCTGGCAATCAGGAGCCCTGAGTCATGGCCCAACTCTGCCACTGACGACCTGGACGAGGGGCAACTGGCTTCCCCATCTCTGAAATAACTTGCTTGGACTATTACAGTATTTCCCAAAGTGACATGCATGGGCCATCAGAGGTCCATGAGGGGACTGGGTGGTATACCAACAAATGCACTTATGAAATGATTATGCAAATATGTTATAGCCCCTTTCTGTTTGTGATGCGTGACGCCACTTTTCAGTAATGATGTAGAGTTACACTGTTAAATATATTTGAGCCGGGCTCGGTGGCTCAGCCTGTAATCCTGCGCCTTTGGGAGGCTGAGGTGAGTGGATTGCCTGAGCCCTCAGGTTCGACACCCGCCTGGACAACTTGGCGAGACCTCATCTCTACAATAAATCAGCTGGGCGTGGTAGCGCGCGCCTGTAGTTCCGGCTACTTGGAAGGTTGAAGCGAAAGGATCGCCGGAGCCCAGCAGGTTGAGGCTGCAGTGGCCGGGAGCGGCCACTGCACTCCAGTCTGGGCGACAGAGTGAGACTCCAACTCAAAAAAAAATAATATGTATATATTTGAAATTTAAAAGTGAGTCAAGGCGGGCATGGTGGCTCACGCCTGTAAACTCAGCACTTTGAGAGGTGGAGGCAAGACGATTGCCTGAGCCCAGGTGTTCGAGACCAGCCTGGGCAACTTATTAAGACCTCGTCTCTACAAGAAATCAAAAAATTAGCCGGGCAGATGGCGTGTGTCTGTGGTTCCAGCTACTTGGAAGGCTGAGGAGGAAGGATGGATGAGTCCAGCGGGTCAAGGCTGCAGTGGCCCTGAGCATGCCGCTGAACTCTAGCCTGCGTGACAGAGTGAGACTCCTACTCAAAAAAAAAAAAAAAAAAATGCGAGTCA
>NW_007247742.1:18418-19454 GCF_000164805.1 Carlito syrichta | reverse complement strand
AGCACTTTGGGAGGCCGAGGTGAGTGGATTGCCTGAGCCCACAGGTTCGAGACCAGCCTGTGCAACTTGGTGAGACCTCATCTCTGCAATAAATAAAAAATTAGCTGGGCGTGGTAGTGCGTGCCTGTAATTCCATCTACTTGGAAGGCTGAGGCAGAAGGATCGCCGGAGCCCAGCAGGTCGAGGCTGCCGTGGCTGGGAGCGGGCACTGCACTCCAGTCTGAGCGACAGAGTGAGACTCCCATTAAAAAAAAAAAGGGTGATATGGCACCAACTCAGAAGGTCCCCCAAGACTGTGAATCCATAGACAGTTGCCTCAGCTGGGAGCTCAGCGACTCAAGGGCAGGGGAAGCCTCTGACCCCTGTAGACCTACCACAGGGATAGCACCTGGGCACACTCAGCACATCCTGTCTCAGGGCAAAGCCAGGCCTGTTCTCTCCACTGGCCCCCAGCCTGTTTTCTCCCTGACACCACAGTGGCCTTTGCTGTCTGCTCAGTCCCCTCCCTGGCCGGGCCCCAACTTACAGCCAGGACTACATAGCAGTCACCATCGAAGAAGCTCCCAAAGGTACTGGACGGAACAGGTACCATCTGCATGGCCTAAGGAGAGAAAGGGGGTCAGAGGGGCTGTCCTGGAACACCCAGGATTCCCTAGGTCTGGGGAAGGGGGGATTCAGATGGAGACCAGAATTATTGTGAGGAAGGAACAGAGAAAATGAGCAAGATTCAGGAATGAAAAGACAGAAAAGGAAGAGGGAGAAAGGAAATAAAAGGAGGGAAAAAGCCTGTAATCCCAGCACTTTGGGAGGCCAAGGTGAGAGGATTGCCTGAGCCCGCGGGTTCGAGACCAGACTAGGCAACTTGGTGAGACCTCATCTCTATGATAAATCAAAAAATTAGCTGGGTGTGGCGATGCATGCCTGTGGATCCAGCTACTTGGAAGACTGAGGCAGAAGATCAACTGAGGCCAGCAGGTCAAGACTGCAGTGGCTGTGAGTGTGCCACTGCACTCCAGCCTGGGCGACAGTGAGACTC
>NW_007247742.1:10504-18398 GCF_000164805.1 Carlito syrichta | reverse complement strand
AAAAAAAAAAAAGAAGGGACCAGGCGCAGTGGCTCAAGCCTGTAATCCCAGCACTTTGGGAGGCTGAGGTGAGAGGATTACAGGAGCCCGAGGTTCAATAACAGCCTGGGCAACTTGGTGACATCTCATCTCTACAATAAAAATCAAAATATTAGCTGGGTGTGGTAGTGCACACCTGTAGTTCCGGCTACTTGGAAGGCTGAGGCAGAAGGATCACCTGAGCCCAAAAGGTCAACGTTGGGGTGGCCGTGAGTATGCCACTGCACTCCAACCTGGGTAACGGAGTGAGACGCCGATTCAAAAAAAGGGACGAAAAGAAGAGACAGGTGAGGAAGTAGAGAGGAAGTTTGAAAGACAGAAGAGGAGCCGGGCTCAGTGGCTTAGCCTGTAATCCCAGCACTTTGGAAGGCTGAGGTGAGTGGATTGCCTGAGCCCGCGGGCTTGAGACCCATCTGGGCAACTTGGCGAGACCTCACCGCTACAATAAATCAAAAATAAGCCGGCCATGGTTGCGCGTGCCTGTAGTTCAGCTACTTGGAAGGCTGAGGCGGAAGGATCGCCGGAGCCCAGCAGGTGGAGGCTACGGTGACCGGGAGCAGCCACTGCACTCCAGTCTGGGTGACGGAGTGAGACTCCAACTCAAAAAAAAAAAGAAAGACAGAAGAGGAAGAAATGGAGGGAAAGGAAAGGGAGAAGGAAGAGCAGGTATAGATGATGGTGGGGGAGGGGAGGAACTCCTGGGCAGACAGCAGGGCAGAACTGGAGGAAACCAAGAGCAACCCCAGGCCTCTGCCTTCCCTCGCTCCACCCCAGACCTGTGAGCCCCTCACGCCCAGGTAGGGCCTCACCTCGATCCTCCATATCTGCAGCCCCGGGGTGGTGATGTTGAGAGAGCCTTTGACTTGGGCGCTCAGTTTGGTCATGGTGAATGAGCCTACGGGAGAAGGCACATGGGGACAAGGGCGGAGGAGCTGGGAGCAACGGGGGTGTCAGGTGCTGCCCTTCCAGCCTGGCCCTAGAGAGTGCCCAGCAGTGCCAGGAGGCCGCAGGCTCAGGTCCGGGGAGGAAAAGGGGTTGACTCCCCATTCTGAGCCCTGCTCGTCAAGGTCCTAGCCTCCAGCCCCCTATCCTGCTCTGAGCTTGACACTCTTGCTCAAATGCCTGCCCCAACTCCCTGTCACCTGCTGAATAAAGTCCCTACTCCTTATCCTGACACTCAAGGTCCTTCTCTTTTTTTTTTGAGTCGGAGTCTCACTCTGTCACCCAGACTGGAGTGCAATGGCCGCTCCCGGCCACTGCACCCTCGACCTGCTGGGCTCTGACGATCCTTCCACCTCAGCCTTCCGTGTAGCTGGAACTACAGGTGCACGCTACCATGCCTGGCTAATTTTTTTTGATTATTGTAGAGGTGAGGTCTTGCCAAGTTGCCCAGGCGGGTCTCGAACCCACGGGCTCAGGCAATCCACTCACCGTAGCCTCCCAAAGCACTGGGATTACAGGCTGAGCCACTGAGCCCAGCCAAGGCCCTTCTTTATCTAGCCCTAAATAATTTTGCATTTTGGCTTTTTTTATTTTTTATCAAAGTCATGCTTGGTGAAAAAAATCATACAGATCGGTACAGTGGCGCATGCCTGTAATCCCAGCTACTCAAGAGACTGAAGCAGGAGGATTGCTTGAGCTCAGTTTGAATCTAACCTGGGCAACATAGCAAGACTCTATCTCTTCAAAACTTATATAGAGTTGTTGTTTTTTTTTTTGCAGCTTTTAATTTTTATTACAGAAAAAAAAGCTTCATTTCTTTATTTTGCTTTCTGACTCTGTGCTTGTGCCTTCAACACTTTCACGATGATTTTCTGCTCCTCAATAACAAAAGCACGCTTGATCCTGTCACGAACACATTTTGCACACATGGAACCACCATAGGCCCGGCTGACATGTTTTTTTGTTTTGGACAACCTCATAAGAACATTAGGTCTCACAGCACGAACCCCTTGAAGTGTGCCTGGGCACACACCACACACAGACTTTGATGCTTTCCCAACCTTCTTGGTATATAGGTAAACAATCCTATTACCAGGCATTCGGGACAGCCTAGTTTTGTTAGAGGCTGTATTATAGGAAAGCCTGCGACAGTATGTCAAACGCTGGACCATTCTGAGTGCCTTCACACAGCGTCTCCGGAAAAAGCAAAAGGAAGTCCTTACGAGTTCAAAAGTCAAATTTTCCTTATATAGAGTTTTAAAAAAAAATAGAAAAGAGGCTGGGCGCAGTGACTCACACCTATGATCCCTGCACTTTGGGAGGCTGAGGTGAAAGGATTTCCTGAGCCCACAGGTTCGACACCAGCCTGGGCAATTTGCCAAGACTGCAGCTCTTCAGTAAATCAAGAAAAATTAGCCAGGCATGGTGGTGTACACCTGTAGTTCCAGCTACTTTGAAGGCTGAGGCGGAAAGATGGCCTGAGCCCAGCAGGTTGAGGCTGCAGTGGCCATGAGCGTGCCACTGCACTCCAGCCTGGGTGACAGAGTGAGACTCTGACTCAAAAGCAAAAAAAAAAAGGGAAAGCATAAATAAAAGCTTAATAGTGTATGCACCCAAAACATTCAAAACAGGTTTTCCAACAAAAGCTTGATCTTGAAGTTCATGGCAGTTCTATTCACAATAGCCAGAATGTCCATCCACAGACAAACGGATAAACAAAATGTGGTATTGCCACACAGTGGAAAACTATTCAGCCATAAAAGGGAATGAAGTGCTGATAAATGCTGCAACATGGATGCTACAACATGGATGAATCTTGAAGACACTGTACTGCGTGAAAGAGACCAGTCACAAGCGACCACGTGTTGTAAGAGATGCTTAGAACAGGCAAAATCCTTAGAGACAGAAAGCAGAGTAGTGGTTGCTTGGAGCTGGGGGAGGGGGAAATGGGGAATGACAGCTAATGGGTCCATTTGGGATGCTAAAAAAGTTCTGGAACTTGATGGTGGTGATAGTTGCATTGTGGATGTGCTGAGTGCCTATGAATTGTATGCTTTAAAATAGATAAAATAGGGGGAAAAAGCTGTCAAGACTAGTCAAGTGCAGTAGTAAAAAGGAAGACAAAACAAGGAGCTGATCTGTAACTGACTGGGCAATCAGTTGAGATAGCTCACTATCTCCACACCAGTCTAAAATGGTAAAACTTCTGTGTATGTTACCACAATTTTATTTTATTTATCTATTTACTTACTTATTTTGAGTTGGAGTCTCACTCTGTCACCTCAGCTAGAGGGCAGTGGCATGCTCACAGCCACCACAGCCTCGACCTGCCAGGCTTGGGTGTTCCTTCCGCCTCAGCCTTCCAAGTAGCTGGAACTACAGGCATGTACCACCACGCCCGGCTAATTTTTGATGTATTGTAGAGATGAGGTCTCGCCAAGTTGCCCAGGCTGGTCTCAAACCCGTGGGATCAGGCAATCCTCTCACCTCGGCCTCCCAAAGTGCTGGGATTACAGGCGTGAGCCACGGCACCCGGCCATATGACCACAGTTTTTTCAAAAGTACGTGCAACAATTTCCTGTCACCCCCCAGGCTGCCCCCCCAAAACATCTCTGAGGTACTGTTCTGGTGGCCCACAAGATGTCGATCCCACAAGGGTTGGGGGCATTTCTGCTTGTTCAGTATTGAGTCCCCAGGGTCCAGACAGTGCCAGCACTTTGCTGGGTGAAGGAAGGAAGAAAGGGGGTATGATGGAGGGATGAATGGATGGATGGATGGATGAATGAATGAATGAATGAATGAGTGAGTGAATGAAGCCTCCCAGTGAACAACTCTCCACCTATTGAACTGGAAGAAGTCTCCCTTCCCCAAGCTTCTCTTCTATCTGCCCTTTCTGTTTTGACCTGAAGCCATGTTCTTCACTCCAGCTGCTCATCAGAATCACCTGGAGAGTGTTGGAAAAATACTGATGCTTCCACGCTCATGCTGTATCCCTAGGGATTCTGATTTAATTAGGTTGGGGTGGGACCCAGGCAAGGATATTCTTTTGGGAGGCGGGATATGGGTGTTTTGAAAACTCCCCAGTGATCCTGGGTGAGGGCAGAGAGTCACTTGTTCCTAGTGATAACCCTCAGCGGTTTGAGGCCCCTCCTCATCAGGCTGAGGCCACTCCAATCTCCACAAAGCCTACCATGCAGCCTGGCATGCGGCTACCTCCGTGAATGCTCCTTGGACTGATTAATAACAAGGGAAAGGTCGAGTGGGCCCCCTGACCGGGCTCTACACACCGGCAGCCTGGGATCTCTATCTAATCTCTCCTTGCACCTTGGCTCTGAGTCACCTCCGGAACAATTAATGACCCGGTCTTTTACTCCTTGGAAACTCCCTTTTCTAAGCCCCGAGGGTGGCCACTCTGCCTGGCATTCTGGAGTTAGTGGCAAGGCACTGCCCAGTGTCAGATCAATGTCCCTTCCAGCCAGTCTAGGCCACCTGCTGATCATTGACAGACTGCTGTGTGCGTGCAGGAGCCCCTTGTGCCTGGATCCTGTCTGATGGCCTGTTGGCCATAGGCTTCTCCATCAGGCAACCATGGCCTCCACTATTAGGTGACTGTGGCATCCTCCACCGGATATGTTTCAACCCACAGAGTCCCTAGGGCTCCCAGGATTCCTGGCTCAGCTGAACAAATTTGAGTACAAAAGACAAGAATCCTTCTATTGTATTTCAATCACCATCTTTGTCTCCATGCCCCTTTTCCTTTGACACTCACTAGCTGTATGCATGTGGACCTCAATTTTTTCATCTGCAAGAGGTCAACGAAAAAGATGATCTCTAAAGTCCTACCCAGGGACATGCTCTGATTCAGGAGTAAACCAGTAGCAAGAAGAATAAAGGGTAGACATGCCGAGGCACTTCTTGCCCATCAGAGAAGGGATTCGGGGAAGCAGAGACTTGAAAAGCCAGTGCTTTCCCTCCCTGGAGAGAAACCAGGACTGGGGCCTGCAACAGCCTGAACGGGGAGAGGACCAGTCTCCACAGGCCAAAGGTGGAGGGACAGCTCTGAGAAGTGGCCTGCCCTGTTATGTGGGTACTCTCCAGCAGCTCTTGATCCATGTTGGTCAGAGAAGAAGCCTCCTCACGCCTCAGTGGGGCCTCCCCATCGTTGCTGTCTCCCCAGAACAGCACAGGCCAGCACAGGCCCTGGTTAGGATCTAAGCTATCTTCTCCCTCAGCTTGAACTCACTGGTTTCCCCTTGCTCCTGATACTCTCTTCTATGTCCTCAGACCAGGGAAGGGCACGGTCACCCTGAGACCCCAAAGCCAGCCATCTATGCACCATCACGGACCTTTCCCCTCTCCTGCCCTCGTATCCACCTACACTCTCGGAGTCTTCCTGCTACACGCACACCCCTGCCCCTGTCTGCTGGCACTCTGCCTTCTGTAAATGCCAGGCTGCCTTCTGGCCCCAGACCCATGTCACCTCTCACGCCCCACCTACCGGTACCATCCCTCCACCAAATTGCTCCCCCCCTTTCTTCACTTGCCTGACACTAACATGCTCTTCTAGGCCCAATTTTGGTCCTATTTCTTCCAGAAGATGTTTCCAGAATCCTCAGGCTCGATGAGGGGCCTCTCCTTGGGGATTCCAAGTTGTTCTAGATTGATCCATCTCTGGATCCCCTGACTACATGGTGATGAAAAAACGCCTGCAATCCCAGCACTTTGGGAGGTGGAGGCAAGAGGATTGCCTGAGCCTGTGGGTTCAAAACCAGCCTGGGCAACTTGGCGAGACCTTGTCCCTACAATTCATTTTTTGAAAATTAGAGGCCAGGCTAAGTGGCTCAAGTCTGTAATCCCAGCACTTTGGGAGGCCAAGGCAGGAGGATTGTCTAAGTTCGGGTTTGAGACCAGCCTGGGCATCTTGGTGCGACTTCGTCTCCACAATAAATTAAAAAAAAAAAGCCGGTATGGTAACACACGCCTGTAGTTTCAGCTACTTGGAAGTCTGAAGTGGAAGGATCGCCTGAGTCCAGCAGTGATCGTGAGTGTGCTACTGCACTCCAGCCTTGGCGACAGAGTGAGACTCCAATTCAAAATAAAATAAAATAAAATAAAAATTAACTGGGTGTGGTGGTGTGTGCCCATAGCTCCAGCTACTTGGAAGGCTGAGGTGGAAGGATCGCTGGAGCCCAGAAGGTTGACACTGAAGTGGCTGTGAGTGCGCCACTGCACTCCAGCCTGGTGACAAAGTGAGACTCCAATTCCACAAAAAACTCATGATGACAGGCTGAACTGTGGGATGAAGGGAGAGCCCTCTCAGGACCCTGGAGGTGTGCAGGCTCCTGCTCTCCACAGGTGCCTTTCTTATCTGCACCCTGTTGTTTGTGGGGTACAGCTCCAGACAGCTCCAAGTTGCTGCCATGGCTCTTAGTTCCCAATCGTGCAGTTCTGAGCTGAACAGAGATGTGGTCAGACAGGAGTGAGGCTCCACTTCTCTGTCAGAGGACATCCTCTCGCTTCCTAGGCCCATGATAGCACAGGGAGTGGACCTGCCCAGACCCTCCGGTCCACAGGCTCTGCCCATCAATGACCTGGAGGATGCCTGAGCAAATGATTTCCTGAGAAGGTGGTGGCTGGTGTGTCCCAGGACCCTGGTCTGAACCTGACTCCCACCTGTATTTTAGCCAAATGGGGCCACGTGGCTGGGCAGGCCAAGGGCACAGGTTGAAGTGGAGGGGAGGTGGGGCAGAGGTGCATGCTAGGGTGACCCGGTGTGGACCAGGACCCGAAGCCCTGCCACCTCCAGCCCCCTGCTGCCCATGCCTGCTTTTGCCCATTCCGTTCCTGGTGGCTGCTGCTCACCCCTAGCACCCAGGAGGCAGGTCCCAGGAGAGTTAGGGAAACGGTGAGACACAGAAGGAAACCTTTTAGATGAGGAAGCAGTGGGCGAAGAGACAAGGTGGGGGATCAGAGAGTGAGGTCAGGGTGACCAGCTGGTCCCGGTTTGCCCAGGGCTGTCCTGGTTTTCGCTCTAGAAGTTCCAGGGCAATCCGGGATCGTTGACACCCAAAGTGGGGTGGTGGCTAGCCACAGGCGGGGGGCCTGAAGGAGCAGGTGTCCAGGACAGGGCCTGCTCAGTTCTCTCCGTGCAGGTCCAGGACAGACACGTTGGACTCCTGACTCTTCCCAGACTCTCCAGAGTGCCAAACTTCTTCCTCAAGCCCACACCGAGGTGCACAGGAGGCCCCAGCCTGCCAGCAAAAAGCAGGGGACCCTCTTCCCTCCCACCACCTACGGTCCCCATGTGTCCCCACAGGTTACCTTACCTGTCTCAGGGAGGCAGCTGCCACCTAGGAGATCTCAGGGAATTGTGGTAAGCTGACTGCAGGAGAGCGACCTTTGTCCCCACCCCCCCTGCTCTAGGACCTGCCTTCACCATATAAGGGAAGATAGGGCCCCAGAGAGAGAGAATGGGTGAGGGGGTAGGGAGACAGGTGCCCGCTGGGTCCCTGGGAGCCTGGAGCCCAGCGACAGCCTGACAGCCAGAGCTGATGTGCCCCACCCTTGGTTCCTGAGCAAACACCCAGGGATGGCACGTTCTTCTGCCCAGGGCCCAGGCTGTTCCCACAGGCAGAAAGTACCCTCCAGGGAAGGTCAGGGGCACATGGCCACTGCCTCCTATCCCCCAAGAAAAGGAGGCTCAGCTGCCCTCCCTCCTTCCCTGGGAAGAATGGACAGGACTCGGGTTCTAGGAGCCCCAAACCCGGGGATATAGGGCCAGGTGTTCACACCTGGGTCCCCTCCAGGATATCTGGGACATGCACCCCTCTAGGTTTCTGTCCCTCTAGGTTTCTTCTCAGCATGACCCTCGCTTAGAGAGGTCCTCCACAGGCACAAGTGCTTTCCCTGCCCC
>NW_007247742.1:6611-10444 GCF_000164805.1 Carlito syrichta | reverse complement strand
CCCCCCGGCACTGGCTCCATCTGGAGTTTTTATGAGTTGCCATAAACCAGTGCCTTTGAACTCTGCTCTGCCATTCTCTCCCAGAAGCCAAGGCTTCCATTTCCGACCCCTGACCCTAGGGGACCCATCTCACTCAGGATGAGAAGGGAGAGCAGCACTCTCTGGTGTGGGTCTCACTGAGAGACCAGCTTCACACAAAAACTCAGCACCTTGGGCAGCTGCCTCCCGCACTGCAGAGATTCTCCTGTCACCTCAGAACCTCTGAACCCTGGTCCCTAGGAGGGTGAGTTGAAGTGGGCTGGACAAGGCAGTCTTTCCCCCTGACCCCTCCCAAGACTTCTGGAGGCCAAAAGTATGGTAGCCCCCCGCCCTGTTCTCAGGACACACCTTCCAAGACCCCCAGTGGATGCCTTAAAACTGCAGATCGTAGGCTGGGCTCGGTGGCTCAGCCTGTAATACCAGCGCTTTGGGAGGCCGAGGTGAGTGGATTGCCTGAGCCCATGGGTTCGAGACCTGCCTGGGCAACTTGGCGAGACCTCATCTCTACAATAAATCAAAAATTAGCCGGGCGTGGTAGCGCACGCCTGTAGTTTCAGCTATTTGGAAGGCTAAGGCGGAAGGATCGCCAGAGCCCAGCAGGTCGAGGCTGCAGTGGCCCGGAGCAGCCACTGCACTCCAGTCTGGGTGACAGAGTGAGACTCCAAGTAAAAAACAAAAACAAAAAAAAACAAAAACAAAAAAACTGCAGATCGTACCGAACCTGATTGCCATCAGTTTTCTGTTCACGTCTTCCACTGGCAAATTTAGTGCCTTTTCCATCTTAACTAAACATGTATCACACACTGTGCAGTTTGCAGCGAGACGGCAAAACTAGCATGCATTTCTTTTCCATTCCTCACAGATTTGTGGGTAGAAGATCCATTCCCACTGTCGATTTGACCAGCATCCCGGATGATTTTTTTTCTTTATTAAGTCCAGAACTTTCATCCTTTCACTTAAAGGGAACACTTGGCGGCTTCTCTTTGGCATATTCTAATTGCCACCATCATTACTCTTGCGCTTTGGGGTCATTGTTAAGTAAAATAAGGGTTACTTGGAACACAAGCACTGCAATACCATGACAGTGGACGTGATCACTGAGAGGACTACTGAGTGACCGGTGGCAGGGAGGTGCACCGTGTGGGGGTGCTGGACAAAGAGATGATCCATGTTTCAGGTGGGACAAAGTGAGACTTCGAGAGATTTCATCAGGCTGCTCAAAACAAACGGCGTGCAATTTAAAACTTAGGGATGGTTCATTTCTGGAATTATCCATGTAAAATGAGAGGAGACCCCCCCAAAACTGAAATTATCTTTTGGAGGGTGGTCCCTTTGTAGTGCACTCAGGATTTGTTCTCCCAGATCAAATGGTCAACCAAAGTTTTTATCTGGAAGTTTTTTTTTTTGTTGTTACTTTTTTTTTTTTATTGGAGTCTCACTCTGTCACCCAGGCTGGAGGGCAGCGGCACGCTCCCGGCCACCACAGTCAAGACCTGCTGGGTTCGGGTGATCCTTCCACCTCAGCCTTCCAAGTAGCTGGAACTACAGGCACGCACCATCACACCTGGCTAATTTTTTGAGAAGGTTGCATCATGATTTGTGGAAGAAACATCTCAAGTTGTGGCAAAGAGATGCCTGGTTCTTCCACCATGACAATGCACCTGCCCATATACTACGCTGAGTGTTCAGCAGTTTTTGACCAAACATGGCATGACCCCTGTGCCCAACCCTCCCTATTCATTTGATCTCTTCACTCTTTTTGTTTCCCTGGATGAAGAACATCTTTTTCAAAGGGAAATGTTTTTTCGATGTGGAAGAGGTAATAACAAAAAATAGCAGAAGTACTAAAAGGTATCAAAACCGAGCAGTTCAAAAACTATTTAGAGTAGTGGAAAAAGCGTCACAATAGGTGTATTGCCACCAAATAGGAGTACTTTGAAGTTGACTGAATTTTTTTTTTTTTTTGAGTCAGAGTCTCACTCTGTTGCCCAGGCTAGAGGGCAGGGGCACACTCACAGCAACTGCAGCCTCAATACGTGGGCTCAGGTGATCCTTCCGCCTCTGTCTTCCAAGTAGCTGGAACGACAGGCAGGTGCCACTATGTCCAGCTAACTTTTAAAATTTACTGTAGATGTGAGGTCTCACCAGGTTGCAGGCTGGTCTCGAACCTGTGGGCTCAGCCAATCCACTCACCTTGGCCTCCTGAAATGCTGGGATTATAGCATGAACCACTGCACCCGACCAAAGGTGAATGAAGTTTAAACATGTAAAGATAAATACACAATTTTTTATAAATCAATTCCAGGTTTTTTTTGCCATCCCCTCTCGTATTTTCAGACCATGGTTAACTTCAGGTAACTGAAACCATGGCTGAGGGGGACTATTGTATATGTGTGTGTGCACACGTGTGGTGTGTGTGTGTGTGTGTGTGTGTGTGTGTGTGTACTCACGAATAGTCTGGTAAACGAAATAAACACACTGCAGGTGCTATTTTGTTTTAATAAATTATACCACCCTGACTTCTATATCACAGGCTTTGCAAGGGAAAAAGAAAAAATATATAACACCCTTTCTTATGAATAAGAAGTATATGTTCACTCAACTTATGGACAAGCAAAAAAGAATAAAACTCATCTATAATTCCACTAGAAATCCAGGCGCAGTGGCTCAAACCCGTAATCCCAGCACTTTGGGAGACCGAGGTGAGAAGATTCCCTGAGTCCAGGGGTGTGAGACCAGCCTGGGCAACTTGGTGAGATCTCGTCTCTACAATAAATCAAGAAATTAGTCAGGTATGGTAGCACGCGCCTGTGGTTCCAGCTACTTGGAAGGCTGAGGCGGAAGGATCACCAGAGCCCAGCAGGTCGAGGCTGCAGAGGCCGTGAGAGTGCCACTGCCCTCCAGCCTGGGCGACAGAGTGAGACTCTAACTCAAAAAAAAAAAAAAAAAAGAGAGAGAAAGAAAAAATGTCACTCCCTTGGTCTGGCTATAGATCTGCACTGTCAGCCCCTCCTGTATTCTACCAATAAGAAAATCTTTGCCCTAAGCCAGGTTCACCCACCACGTGTGCCATTCTAATTGTGGGCACTTCCCCACTCCCTGATGTGGCCAGCCCAAGGTGTTGCTCACTGCCTTCCTCTCCTGGTGCCCTCTTCTTGCTCAGGCATCTGTCCCCTGACTCATCCTTTCCTAACTCCTCTGAGCCTCACTCCTGCAGGGAGTGTTTTCCAATCCCCCAGGGCTGACCAGGAGGGGCTAGGTGTCCCCTAACCCTCTCCCACCTTCCTTGTTCTCCTGAACTGCATTTGCATTATTGGAGCATTCAGATCATCTGTTCCTGTTTCTTTCTTTCCACACTAGGGTGTGAGTTCCGAGAGCCAAGTCATGATCTGGTCCTGGCACGGTGCCTGGCCCACAGTAAGCACCTGATACATGTGGTTGAGTTGAACCCTATGTGGGAAGAAGGTGCGTAGGTGATGGTGGTGGAGAAGCCTCATTGTGGTCTCATTCAAAGTTGGGAGCCCTGGCGGCTCCTGTGCGTGTCTGGCCTCTGGGATGCAAATCCGGGGGGGACCAGTGTTTGCATGGAGAGCAGGAAATAAAGCAGGGCCCGGGACAAGGGCAGAGGTCAGGGAGGGCTGGGTATTTATCTCGTCAAGAGCTCTTGTGGTTCAGCCCAGGCCTGAGCATAGGCGAAGGTACTGCAGGCTTCTCCAGGTGGGTGCCTTCTGACTCCTTTTAACCAGAGAAAAGCAGCAGGGGAGGCGGTTGGGGGGAGGAGGGGTGAGGGATGG
>NW_007247742.1:3084-5840 GCF_000164805.1 Carlito syrichta | reverse complement strand
CGCCCCTCCCCGGGCGTTAGTTTCGCTTTATGGCTAATAGCGTCGGGTCGTCTGCGTCCAGGCGTTTAATCCGGCCTGCAGAGCGCATATCTCCATTTTGCAGATCACGCCCCCCAGGCTGAGAGGCAGAAGGAAGAGGCCAGCCCGGAGGCGCACTCAGATCCAACTTGAACTCTGCGGGTCCGTGCGCGAAGGGCCAACCCCTCCGTTCCCCCACCAAGCCCCTCCAACCGGCTAGCGGAAGCGGGGCCGCGCTGCAGCCAGCGTCAGGCACACAAGCATTCACCCCACTTCAAGCCCTCTCCTCCCAATAACCACAGAAGCAGGATGGGGGTCTGGCTTTCTCTTTAGTCATCACGCTGCGGGGCTCTCAGAGAAGGCACTTAAGCGGGAAGGCCACCCCATTCAGGCCGATCACTTCCTCCCCCGCCCTACCCGCTCTGGTGTGGGAGGGCGGCATCTCCACTTGACATCCCCCTTGGCACTGGTACACGGGTCCCCTTAACCGTTAGGCCCTGGGGAGAGCCCAAGGCCTTGACCTCCAGCCTCATCATGTATGAGAAGGGGTTTCAGAAACGAGTCAGAATTGGAAAGCAGACGTCCTGGGAGCTGCCCCCAGCCAGCAGGGGGCGAGACAGGGGGCTGCAGGAGATGGGGTTGGCACGGGGGAGGGGGACGGCTTGGCCAGGCTTCCTGGAGACCCCCAAACCCCACAAGAAGGTCCCACCTCCTATAGATCCCCCAAAGGCACCGGTGAAGTCTGGAGTGGGTGGGGAGGCACCGATTAGGGGGTGCAGAGACCCCCCCACACACTTAGCTGGTGGGCCTAGCACAGTGCTGGGCACAGAAGGTGCTCAAGAAATTCTGAATGAATGAATGGAGCAAAAGGGGTATGGGGGACAGAGAACGGGGCCTGGGGCCCCTTGACCCAACTTGTTCCATTCAGAAAATAGCAGTTTAAAAAATGTAAAAATCCTCCCCCCCGCCCCAACTTCTGGGCCCAGGAAAGGGGTGAGGGATGGGGGTCTCTGCCCCGACCTTTCCCTCTCTCCTTTCCCTAAAAACCTATATACACATATACATATTTATATGGCACCACAAGGGGGTCCTGCCTGTGCCCCACACTCAGAGCTGGGGGAGCCAAGCCCCTGGGCTGTGGGCTGGTTAAGGCAGAAGGAAGGGGCTGGGACTTGGGTGATGTGGGAAACAGCCCTCAGCCCTGGAGAAGCAGGACCGTCGGGCCTGAAGGCTAGACCTCTGCTCCCTTCACCAGTGGTAAGAGACCTTCTCTCCTCCCCTCCCTCCAAGGCAGAGAAAGACACTGGTGGGGGCCTCTATCAGTCCCAGAAGAGGAGGTGGGGGAGAGGACTGGTTCTCCCCTACCACCCTAGAGCTGAAAAGACTTTGCCCCTGGGAGAGTTGGGTGGGGAAGAGGGCTCTAGGCAAGGCACTTGGTGTCCACCGTTCCCGACTGGAAGGTCCAAGGCAGGGGGCAGCAGAAACCCTGCTCCCCAAAGCAGAACCAGAAGGGGCCAAGGGGCCCACTTTGGCAGCAGAGAAACCTGGCAGCATGGAGAGAGGAGAGAGAAAGGAGGAGCGGCAGGCAGGGCTCCCCAGGTCCCCTGAGAAAGGGGAAGAAGTTCGAAGGCACTGACACAGGGGCCCGGGGGCTCATCGTCCTCGGTGCGGCCTGCTGCCCCTACCTAGCCTGGAGGGGCTGGCAGGGGAGACACCCGGTTCTCCATGGCACTGAGTGTGGCAGCTGCCCATGGGTTTTCTTAAAGAGCACGCCCGGGCAGAGTCTGCGTGGAAGGAAGTGGGGGCGTCCTCAGTCAGGGGCAGGTCCTGGCCCCATCACCCTCACTAGCTCCCTGGCCGTGGCTGCCTGAGCACTGAGTACACGTCGTCCACACGGCTGAGTTGCTCGAAGAAGGGGAGGAGGTCGTGGAGCTCCGTGTCACTCATGTTGTCAAACCAGGAGGCCACCGGTACCTGGGGAGATGGGCGAGGGAGGTGAGGGGGGCAGGTGACTCTGAGAGCAGCATGTCTAGCCCTGTTCCGCACACTTACCACTCAGCTCACCCAGCTCCTGAAAAAGCCCTGCACCCACAGGGCGCAAACTTTTAAAATAGCAACCCCCAGTAAAACACATTTACAATCTAACAAAGCAAAAGTTTCGCAAAACAATTCTTTTTTTTTTTTGAGTTAGAATCTCACTGTTGTCCAGGCTGGAGGGCAGTGACACAATCACAGCTCACTGCTGAGCTTAGGAGATCCTTCTGCCTCAACCTCCTGAGTAGTTGGGACCACAAGCACATGCTACCATGTCCAGCTAATGTTTTGATTTTTTTTGTCTTGCTTTGCTGCCTAAGATGGTCTTGAACTCCTAGGCTCAAGCAATCTTCCCACCTCAACCTCAAAGCACTAGGATTACAGGCGTGAGATCCCATGCCCAGCCTAAGACAAGTTTCACAAAACAGCTGGGCACTGTGGCTCATGCCTATAATTCCAGCACTTTGGGAGGTAGAGGCCAGAGGACTGCCTGCACTCATGGGTTCAAGACCACTCTGGGCAACTTGGCAAGACCTTGCCTCTACAATAAATAAAAAAAAAATTAGCCGGACATGGTGGCCTATGCCTGTGGTTCAGTTCCTTGGAAGGATAAGGCAGAAGGATTGCCTGAGCCCAGCAGATTGAGGCTGCGGTGGCTGTGAGTGTGCCACTGCCCTGCAGCCAGGATGACAGAGTGAGACTCC
>NW_007247742.1:0-3039 GCF_000164805.1 Carlito syrichta | reverse complement strand
CTCAGCCTCCCAAAGGCGCGGGATTACAGGCTGAGCCACCGAGCCCGGCTAACAATTCTTAACATTATGTACAAAACACTCTAATATTTTATATTCTATTTCATTTTGCTAAAAAATCCCAGTCAGGACCCACAAAACTCTCTGTGGGCTATTAGGTTACAACTGGCCGTCTGAAATGCCGAAACTGCTTTGTTGCCCAGCATGGACTCCTGTACGCAGCAGGCGCTCTGCTGTGCACAAGGAGAATGGAAAGAATGGCAGCAGTGACGAGTAGAAAAGGGGAGGGGGCACAGAAAGAAGAACCAGGCAGGGTACCAGCCCTCAGACACCGCCCAACTGGGGACCGGGGAGGCCAAGGCGGCCTGACTGGACAGACCTGGTTCTTACGCCTCAGCCCCTGTAACGGCCCGGCCCCCACTCACGGCGTTGTCCGGGTGGAAGACGTAGGAGGCGGGTGAGTTGTCCAGGATGAGCACCCGCCGAAGGTCTCGGCCCAGCCGGCTCAGGTCCTTCACGTAGTTGCCCCGGTGGAAGACACAAGACTCTCGGAACAGCCGGGCCCGGAAGGCTCCCCACTTGTCCAGCAGGTCAGCTACTGGGTCTGCATACTGGGGACGGGAGGTGGGTCATCCTGAGGCCGAGGGTGGCTGGAGGTCCACTGGGCTGCATGCTGGAGGTGGACAGGAGGGCAGGGTCGCCTCGGGGGGCTCACCCGCTGGGGGCTCACCTTGGCTAGGCTGGCGGTGAACAGCACACACTCGAAGAGCTCGCCCATTCGCTGCAGGAACTCGTCCACGTGAGGCCGCTTCAGCACGTAGACCTGGGGGGCAGGCCAGTGAGGGGACTGCCGGCCACAGGCCCAGCGGGGTGGGGTGGCTGAGGGCTGGGAGGGCACGGGTGGAGGAGGCAGAGCACGGGAGGCGGCTGGGTCTGCAGGCTCCACTAGGCCTGCTGCCCCACCGCTGCTGGGGAAACCACCCCCCCTCCCAGAGAAGGATCACAATGAACTTGGACTCCAGCAAGCTTCAGGTTCTACCTCACGGGGAGTCACTAATTCCCAGTCCCGCCCCCAACCTCAGCCTCAACCAGATGCCGGAGCCCAGGGCAGCCCCCTCACCCCAAGGCTGCAGGGCACCGGTCCCCGAGCCAAGTAATGGAGAACAGGCTGGACAGCACACAACCTATCCTGAATTACTTGAACTGGGTCCCGGGCAGGGTGGGGCGAGGAGGCCCAGCAAGGGCGGCCCAGAGGAGAAACCCACTCTCCGCAGGCCTGGAATCGGGCCAAGTCCCTGAGGTTCTATGTGGCCCTGGGTAAGTCTCACACCCCATCTGGGTCTCTGACACTCCATATCTAACGAATTTCCCTCTGGGGCTCTCCGGATGGGTGGGAAGAACCTGGGGTCCGGAAGGCAGATGCCAAGGCCATCGCCGCCTCCGCCCGCCCTCACCTGGTGGACCACCCCATCGATCTCCACGGGGATGATGAAGTCGGCGTTGTTCACTGGCTGTGGGGGGAAAAGAGCTGCTGGAGTTGGGGGGGAACCCCGGAGGCGGGGCCCAGCCCCGACCGCCCTCCCAAGCCAGGGCGGGCCCCCGGAGAGACCCAGGCTGAGGCTGCTGGGCAGGGCCCACCTTGAAGGAGCTGTGTACCAGGGTCTCGTCCAGGTCGATGACCACACAGATCTTGTCCGAATCCTGGGCCTTGGCCTCGGGGAGCAGGTACTGGACTGGGGTCTGCTGTGGGAGGAGCGGGGCTGGCTGAAGCCCCTCTATGGAGACCTCCGCCTGAGGAGCCCTGGGGACCGGGCGGCGACGCCACCCCACTCCCAGCTTAGCCCCTGCCAGCTCTGGGCCCTGGGGCAGGCCACCTGGCCCTCTGGGCCTCACCTCCCCACCTGGAAAGCCAAGGCAGGAAAGGCTTCCTGCGATGAGGGGAAAATTCAGGATTCCCTCAGTTGGGCAGCAGTCTTGGGGCAGATAGAATGAACAGGGAGGGCCTAGCGGGGGAGTATAGAGCCTGGCAGAGGCGGCCACCCGCCTCCTTCTCAGAACCTTCCAGGGTCTGCAGGTAAGTCATGAAAAGCTCCGCTGGAAGTCTATTTCGCTGAGCCCCCTCCAGACGGACCCCAGCGGCCAGCCCCTGCCCGGCTCCCACGCACCTTGGGGATGGCGCCGTTCTCCTCCACAAGCAGGGGCGCCCCACTATGGGCCGGCAGGGCCTCCCCATCGTCCCGGCAGACGCAGCAGAAGAGGGAATGGAGGATGCCCCGGCTTCGGGGCTTCTGGGAAGCTGCTGACCTCTGGTCGCCTGGAGGAGGGAGGTCTGAGTTGGGGGCAGTGTGGACACCGGCCTGCACAGGTGCCCAGGCGGGAACCTCTGAGCAGGTAGGACCTGGTCACACCCTCTCCATCAAGGGAGACAAGCCACGGTGGCTCCTGGCTCTTCCCGAAATGTGCCTGCCAGGGTCCCCACAGGTCTTTGCCCCAGATCCCTGCAGCCCTGGAGTGGCCCTCGTGTGGGTATGGCCGTCTTTGGGAGTGGGCTGCCTGGGCATGTGCTTTCTCTCTTTCTCAGGGTCTCCATCGCTGCCCGTCGACCCCACTAGGGTGCCTCCTGATCCCACCTTACCCGAGCAGCCCCTGCTCGGGAGAGCCCGGGCTTGGAGCCAAGACCGTCCTCCCTCCACTCCTGCCTTGCCTTCGGCCTCTCCCGTGGGTTCAAAGTCCTCGCTGAGACTGGGCCCAGGGGCGGGGGTGCAGTCCCAGGCCTGGGGCCAGTGTCCAGCGGCCATCTGTCTGCCACCGCCTCTGCCCCCGCCCTGCCCAGACCTCCAACCTGGAGCCTGGCACCGGCTGACTGACTGACCCACCCTCCACTGGCTTTTCCACCTCTGCCCCCCGGCCCTGGGGGGGGCAAGGCCCAGGCGGGAGGTGGGCAGATCGAGGGGGAACTTCCAGGCCCCGGAGTCCACACAGGGAGAGGGAGACCGCAGGCCCGGCCAGCCCCGTGGGGCGCAGCCTCGGCGGAGCGGCGCG
>NW_007247741.1:839614-863089 GCF_000164805.1 Carlito syrichta | reverse complement strand
TAAATAGTGCTGGGAAAATTGGCTGACCACATGCAGAAGATTGAAACAGGACCCCTATCTATCCCCATGCGCAAAGGTTAACTCCAAATGGATCAGAGACCTAAATGTAAAACCTCAAACCATGAGAACCTTAGAAAAGGAAGGAAATACTCTCATGGAATCGGAACTGGCATCCAATTCCTGTACAAAACCCGAAACCCACAGGACTTAAGAGAGAAGATAGACAAATGGGACCTTATTAAACTGACAAGCTTCTGCAAAGCCAAAGAAACCATCAAGAGAGCAGGGAGACAGCCTACAGACTGGGAAAAAGTATTTGCCAACTCTAGGTCTGACAAAGGCTTAACATCCTGGATCTACAAGGAACTGAAGCGTACTGAAAAGAAGAAAACAAACAACCCCATTATAAAATGGGCAAAAGACATGAACAGACACTTCACAAAAGATGACATTCGAGCAGCCAACAAACACATGAAGAAATGCTCAACCTCACTAATCATCAGGGAGATGCAAATCAAAACCACACTGATATACCACCTAACTCCAGTCAGAATGGCAATTATCAACAACTCAAAAAATAACAGCTGCTGGAGAGGGTGTGGTGAAAAGGGAACACTTCTACACTGTTGGTGGGAGTGTAAACTAGTGCAACCTCTGTGGAAAGCAGTGTGGCGATTCCTAAAAGCTCTAAAAATTGACCTTCCATATGACCCTGCAATCCCCCTACTGGGAATATACCCTGAAGAACACATATCACTCTATAAAAAAGATACCTGCACATGTATGTTTATCGCAGCATTGTTCACAATAGCAAGAACCTGGAAACAGCCATGCTGCCCATCAAAAGAGGACTGGATTAAAAAATGTGGTACATATACACGATGGAATACTACGCAGCCATAAAAAAGAACAAAATCATGAATTTCGCTGCAACCTGGATGGAACTAGAGTCTATAATACTGAGTGACCTCTCACAAAAACAAAAATCTGAATATCACATGTTCTCACTCATATAATGGACCTTGAACATCCAATGCAATACTATAAGAAAATGACTGATGGTACTGGGAAACTATGGGGGGGAGGGGGATGGGATTAAAAGTAGCAAATATCTGTCAGGGGATGGGAAAACACTTCTTATCTACAGGGTGCCTGAATGAAACGTCATTGTACACCTAACCCTTAACTGTACCCCACAAAACCATAATAAAAAATACTGATTAATGAAAAAAAAAAAAAAACTAAATAAATAATCATGTCTTTTTCATTGTTATGTTCACAGACCCAGTGCAGTATCTGACATAAATTGGGTATTGAGTAACGATTTGGTAAATGTTAATAAATTAAGTTGTGAAAAACTGTAAAGTAATATAATAAATATTTCATTAGCAAGTGCTTATGGATTGCTATATTAGAAAACAAAATAGATTGCTCAAAAAGTTATGTTGTAATAGTTAAGACATATACACGTATTTATATGTATGTTTAAACATATATATTAGAGAGTCTAAGGATCCCTTCAACTGCCATTTTTTGCAAACCTTAAGGTAACTAAAAGTTTCATAGAGAGAAAGAATATCCTGAGAAGACTTGACAATGTAATTATCTTAAGAAACTTGGTGATTGTGGAATGTTCTAAGTAAAGTTGAAAGGGTACTTTTGCTAGGATGGAAACTCTCAGCCTGGGCGTTTAAATCTCGTATAAGAGCATTTTCAAATCTCTTCTCCCATGTGAGCCTTGATTTGAATACTCTTGCCCACACAAAGCTCCTTTTCAAGCCTCTGCATCTCTCACACATATGACCTCTTCCCCTTCAACTCAGGTGCTGTGTGCTCCAGTGTGTTCCCAGAAATCAGACTTCTCACTCCCCTGGCATCCTTTGGGCAACTGAAAAGACTAGTCAGAGAAATTTCCTGTCTCTTATGATGATGTCCAGGAAAAAAACTTATACAGTTTAACGTTGTTCAGAATGCTCTATCATGTACTTCTGGACTCATCTCTCTATTTTGTCTCAGCACCTGCACAAAAAGTCCTTATTGCCAACTTGTACGGCAGTTGGAACACTAAATTTTCTTCCAACCTCTGCTTGTTTCTCAGTCCCCTCGCTTCCCAGAAGGGTCTCATAGGTTCTTCTTGTACCCTTAACAAAAACAAGTTGATTGTCTACCTCTTCTCCACCCAACCAGGTATTACCTGTCTTCAAGAGAAAATGAACAACCAGAGTGTCTTTCGGGACTCCCTCCATGAGATCTCTTTTCTTGAGAATTTAAGCTGCTTTTGCAATTGATCATCCTTCTTCTATAGGCAAATTAACACACCAAACAAACAGGCAGACCTGGTACTGATATACTTTCTTCCTATTTAAAGCATATTTATTCAAAAAGTACTTTGCATGTATTGATATACTATAAAGAATTTAATTTTCTTGAAGGCAGAAACAAAACTATATGGTTGTTTACTTTATGTGCAGGTCCTTAGTTAAACATGTGTTGAAAGAAAGGATAAAAGAAAAGAGGTGACTGAGTTTTTGTTTGTTTTAAATGAAAGTACAAAGCCTTGGTAGACTGATGTACAAAAAAAGGTACGTAGAGTGGCAGGAATAAGTGTAAGCAATACATAAATTCTGTAGCCTTGAAAGTATTAACATTCTCTTTTAACTGTGATTCTGCAAGAAATAAGTAAGCATACTGTGCTCTGAGGAATGTATTTCAATTAAAGACCATTATACTGTATGATATATAGTGAGAGAATTTCATGGAAAAGATTCTCAATTTTTACTTCAAGTAAAATCTTTGTCAACTAGCTTTAATCATTCACACTGACATAAATTTCTTGGACTGTATAACTTTCAGTACTACTGAGAAATGGAAAATTTTAAAAATCATGATCATGTTATTGTTCTCTGTATCTCAGAGAAGACAAGATTTTTTAATGCATGAAGAAGTTTATACCTTCAAAATGTTCTTTGTGCCTCCAGTTTTTAAATTTCTGAAGTGCTCTTTACAAACTGAAAGACACTCCGTTACTTAGCAATAACATAGATGCTAACCATAACAAGAAGTAGAACTAGGAAATAATTCTGGGTAATGCTATAAAAATTAGCACATAAAGCATTTACTATTACTTGCATACTGATTAAGGCTTGCAGAGTAAATCAGTAATACTCCTCATCACTAAATTTAGGCTACTAATAAAATGACTAATTGAAAAAAAAGGAAAAAAAGCTAATAGTATCTGGTTTATGTTTTTTCTCATACATAACCAAGTTCATTGCCAAGGAGAAGTCAACAGCATCACCATTTCTATCAGTAGAGTGAAAAACTTGATTTATAAACAATTAAAATTCGGTGTAAAATATGTATATCAGCAAGTTGCATAATTAAAATCCTATTTTTTAATGATCCTAGAAGACATGGGAAGAACAAAATAAATGAAAAATTCTGTATTTCTATCTTATTTTGTAGCAGCATCTGCTTTTACTGCTGCTGCCTATGTTTTTCGAATCTCTTTCTGATACTTATTGACTCCTGAACAATTTTTCTCTCATTTTGAGAAAAGGGACCCCATCACTATCCCATCTGATGCTTGAATTAATTACATTTAACATTACTTAGTTCTATTTAAGCATTTACCTTTAATGAATTACATTCCTCAAAAAATTTATCTTTTAAGACCATCAGTATAGTTGTCATTACCATTCATACTTATTTATGATCCTTTTCAAGAACACTTACACATTAAAATGTTATCCATAATCCATATATCTTCACTCTAAATATCTATTTTCTTTATTATTGAAAATTCTTGTAGGATAATGATGATTATGGAGCCTATATTTAACATACTTGGGGTTCATTTCAAGGTCAAAAAAAATACTACCTCCAATCCAATACAGACTCTAATTTTATTTTTTAAGATCCCTGTAGAGAGACTCAGTTGTAGCCAGAGTTTTAATACCTTTCTCTCTCACTTCCAAGCAGGTATAGTTTTCTACCTTTGCTATCTCTCTACACATTCATGGTTTCATTTGCCTTCAAGCACTACTTAGATCTCATCTCCTCTGTGAAGTATTCCCTGGTCAATTCTATTTATCTTCATTCACCCTAGCATCTCACTACACTTAGGTATATAATTCAATAAGACCACTGGAGGATTATCTCCATGTTTCTTGCACATATTTATTGAATTTCCTCTTCTGAGTTTGTGACAGGTCACCTTCATTATTTTGTAAAATTCTCTCAGATTGTGAATTCTCATGAAATATACCATAGTTGGTTAGAGAATATAGTGATTGACTTGATTGAAATACCAGATTGCCCACCTACTAACTCATGACTCAATTTTTGTATTCCTAAAATACAAAATAATTGGTATATTTGATGGTTTAATTATATTTCATTAAAAACATTAAGCTTAAGTTGAAGGATTCCACACGGAATACATCGTGTATGTCTCATAATCTCTGGCTTAAATAGTAAGTCTCATATCCTAAAGGATGTATATTAACATGGAGAATAAATTATACAGTAAGTGTTTTATAAGATGCAGAGACAAATAGTCATTTATTGTAATCATTAGTTAGTTAATTCAAGTTATTTTAAGAGAGTATGTAGCTTGAAACTAATTCTTATTCATTTACAGCTGCTAAAAATTGAGGTCTTGCAAATCTTAGGTGACCAAAGATAGCTAATACAGGAGGTAATTTTCAATTACCTTACTTTAAAATGTAAACCGTTTTTCTCACTAATATTGCACAAATGCAATATTTTAAAAATTTAAACTGGTAAAACTTTATGTATAGAATTATTTGTTTTTTAGAAACCAATAAACAAGGATAAAATACTGCCAAAGAGAAAGGACAAAAACTAGATAGTCATATTTAAGTTAGAAACTTCCTATGTGCAAAGTGCAGAAACAAAATTTTAAAAATGGCAAAATTTTATTGTACAAATATTATTTTAAAAGAAAAAAATAGAACAGCTATTTATCTGCAAGTCCCAAATGATTTTATGTTCTTTGAAATTGAGATGTTTATATTTCTGAAAAATAATTAATTTTTCATGATATTAATATAATACTATCTGAAGGAAAACTTATTACTTATCTAAATTATGTTGCCTAATTGGAAAATATTGAATATTTACTGTTTTCATTAGGAAATTTACTGTTTTCATCAGGAAAACTCTTCTTGGAATTAGTTGAAAAATTTACATGATTTTTTGAATCTCAAGAAAAACAAAGATCAGTCAAGAAATCAGAAAAAAAATGTATTATAATTCTCCTGTGAAAAGTAAATCTAAACAACCAATACAAAGGTATTACTGGTTCACAGGAACCCACCTAAGTTAAGCTGGAAGTAAGAACAGGGAATTCTGAAATGTAATCACTGGGTAAGGTCTTGTCCATTTCCAAGGGTGAAAAGTAACGATTCTGTTGTTATCTATTACCAGTCAGTCTTGCTGGTAGCTGTTATGTTTTCACTGTGTGTTTTTTGGGCTTGTCAGTTGCTAATGGTGAATCAATTTTGGAAATAAAAATGAATATTAATTCGTTTATATAAATAGCATATTTAGCACAAATAATCTAAGGCTTATCCCAAGAAATGTGTTTTGGAAGCAAAACAAGTGATTAACAACCCAGCACATGACTCTATATAGTGCTACTGAACTTGTTAGGATCTATAATACTGCCTTATTCAAATACTGGCTGATAATGTTCTCTGGCATTTTTAAGTGTTTGAATAGCCCCTGTAGTCTACAATCCTTTACATTCTGATAAAAAAAAATACAAAAATATTTACAATTTTGCAAATTACCAATACTTTCTAGAATTTAAATTTCTTAATTCCAAATCCCATAGATTAATATTTGTAAAATTTTGTGAATATTCCTTCTGGATACAAGTAGTTACTAGTTTCCAGGACTAATTGTACTATTATATCAGCTTGTTTTCAGGGCTTGAATCAGGATCTTTAGCTTGAAGCAGGGTATACCTTTTCAACACTTGCTCTAAAACTCAAACTAACTCACACTCTAGTCAATGTATTGTTAAGATAAAATTTTGTAAATTGTGAACATGAATAGAAGATGGTCAAAATATCAATTCAATTCAGTTTAAAATAATAGTTATTAATTAAGCATTCTCTCTCTACAAAACCCTGATGGATATTCACAGTTAACCAAGAAAATTCCTCTTCCCTGAAAACTTTGTAACATAATGGAGGCAAACACATGAATAACCATAGTTCCTCTGTAATACATGCATAAATAATCTGCGAATGCTCACGCTCCCTGTGAAAGAATTTTAAGTATTGATAATTGACTCAATCTCTTATTCAATGTTTAAGTCTCTAATTTCTTTAAAGTTTTCTGTTATGCACAGTTTTTTCTATATATTTTGCAAATACAGGTAGCAGCAATGGCAATATTTCCACTCTGTGTTGAATAACGACTCTAGGCAAGCCATTGTAAGGAGTAACTGATATATATTATTACTACCCATATAACAAAACTTGCAAAATAGATATTATTATTTGCATTATTATTTTACAAGAGACTAAAACAGAGATTCAGAGAAGTTAAAATTGCTCAATTTACTTGCAACTCTAAAGCTTATGGACAGGGGCACAGAATTTTCAACCATGTGTATATGTTTTTGAGGCTTAGGAAAACCATACTGTGAAGCCTAGAGTCCCTATTACAGTCATGGGTTATGAGGCAGTGTGTGGTCGGGGAAAGAAGTTAAAGGTCATGGAGTTCTGCGTTCACATTCCAAGTTTGCCTATTCTTAACTGCATGACTGGCAATTATTCTGAATCTTACTTTCCGATTCTGTAAAATAGGGATAAATAAAAGAAGAAAATTAATTAATGTTCTAGATACTCACCAAAAGCAAAGATGCTCAAGAAAACTGGCAGTGTTTAGGAAATTGGTGTTGCTCTTCATGGGTAGAGGATAAAACATATGAACAATAATCCTTTTACATGAAACTAAACTCCGTAGGCATTATATATAACACACTTAAGAAAAATTTTGATGGTGTAGATAAGGCAGATTGGGCACATCTGGACCTGAGGAATGACATGAATATCCTTATAGCCTTATCTATGTCTGATTTGGAGCTAAAGAATTTGTCAATTCTGAAATGTTCGTGCAAGCAGACATGAAGACCCCAACAGAAGCCTGCTTTCTGAGCCATGAGGTCTGACCAAAAGGTAGTTAGGTTACTCTTTCTCAGGAATGGGTTAGCCTAACAAGAACTATCTTTTAGACAATAACTACCCAACTCCAGCTAAATACTACAGAAAAACAAAACAAAACAAAACAAAATGTGGCACATCACTATCCATGTTGGCAAAGCAAAGTGGGAAATCTAGATTTTTACTGTCTAAAGACTGTGACAAGGTTCTCCACAATCCCTACTAGGTGGCAAATAAGAGAGTCTGAACAAATGAGTCCAATGGAGACCACAAGTTTCCATGAGCCAGTCATTAATGCACCTCTGTCCCTCTATGGTGTCACTGGAGATCATGTGGAAAACCTGGACCTCCACCCTTCTCTGTCCTTTCGTCTCACTATGCTAGTATCAGAGGAGGCTTAGTGATAATTGGGGACTTTCACCATCACCATTGCTAATGATGCTATGCTGCAGAGGTGTCCATGGAGACCACAAAGGGAGACCAAACTCCTCCTGCTGCCCTGCAATCATGAGTTCTCTTTGCCTGAAGTGTCAAATACGGAGAGGAGAACCTGAACTTCTACCTCCGTGTGGCAGTAAGAAGGCAGGGTCACTTTTCCTCCTGATGAAGCAGTTTCAAATAAAGCCAGCTGAAACTGGTGACTTAAATATTATCCAGAATATCATAACATAATGAAATGCTCACACTTCCATTGAGCATTATCCATCATATCAAGGACCAGGAAGATTTCAAACGGACTGAAAAAAGACAACAGATTCCATCACAAAATATTAGCAATGTTAGAACTATCTGATAAATATTTTAAAGCTGATATAACATTTCTCAGTAAGCACTTATGAATATGTCTGAAAACAATAAAAAATAGGAAATCTAAGCAAAGAAATAGAAGACATAAAGATCCAACTGAAATTGTATACTTGAAAAATACAAGAACCCAAATTAAAAGCTAGTAGATGAACTCTATAGTAGAATGGAGGGAACAAAAATAAATCAATGAACTAGAAAATAGAGCATTACAGATTATAGCTTCCTACACCTGAAAATACAAACTATGAAATGCTCTAGAATTTGAAAAAAAAACCCAGAAATTTTAAATACTTCTAGATGCAAGCATCTTAAATAAAAGATACTTAACCTGCATCCACTCTGAGCAATGAGGAAAATAGATCATTAAATAAAAAAGGAAAGAATAGAGCCTTAGATACTTGTGAAACTACAACAAAAGACTGAAATTCCCTTCAGAGCAGCTTCAGAAGGTAAATGAAGAGGCAGTGCTGGAAAAGCATTTAAATAAATAATGGCTGAAAAATGATCAACTTTGCAAGTGACATAAATCTCCAGATTAAAAAAGCTGGGTGAATTCTAAGCATAACTGACTCCAAGAAGTCCATGCCAAAATACTTATAATTATAAATCTGAATAATAAAAAGAAAGACCAAAATTCTGAAAGTAGATAGAGAAAAATAAAATCTTATCTTTAGGGGAAAACTTTACAAGGGGTTTCTCATCATAGACTCTGGAGGCCAAAAGTGGCACAATGTGTTTCATGCGCTGAAAGAATAGGTCTACCTAGAATTCTACACTTAGTGGAAATATCCTTCAGAAATGAAAGAGAAAATGAGGAAATTATTAGATGGAAGAACAACTAAGATAAAATGTCACCAGTTGATCTAACCAAAAATAAAAATTAAAATACTTTTTCAAACACACAGAAAATAATAAAAATAAGGAACCTAGGAATTGCAGAAAAGAAAAAATAACATGGAAAATAAAAATATATAGAAATGCACTATGCATTCCTCTTGAGATTTCTAAACTATGTTTGATGGTTCAAGGAAAAATTTTAGCAACGTTTGATGTAATTCTAAATGAACAGAGAAAATACAGAAGACAATTATATTATAAATGAGAAAAAATATAGGGACATAAAGGGAAGTAATGTTTTTACACTCCATTCAAATTGGCAAAATAATGACACAGGAGACTGTGATAAGTTGTGTACATATAAGGTAATAGCTAGAGCAAACACTGAAAAGACTATAAAGAGAAATACATTTACAAAACTATAAATAATTACACATTGTGTTCCAGAAAAAATAACATTCAGGTAAACCACAGGGAGCCAGAAAAAAAACCTGAGAAGTAAAAAATATAGAGTAAAACAAAAAACAAAAATTAAAATTATAATAGTAGAAAAAGCCCAAACATGTCAATAATTATATTAAATTAAATAGTTTGCATATGCCAGTTAAACAGTCAGCGTTTGGCAGAGTGGATTAAGAAAACATGACTCAACTACATGATGCCTACAAGAAGTTTTAAATATAGCTAATATATCTTATAGGCAAGTTAAAGTAAAATGATTGAATAAGTTGTATTATGTAAACATTAAAAAATAAAACAGGAGTGGCTATATTAATATTAGATAAAATCTACTGCAGACTAAAAATAAATAAAGACAGAAAGGGGTATTACAACCAAGAAAATAACATCCTAGACATGTATGCACCAAACAGTAGAGCTGCAAGTTATGTGAAGCAAAAAAATGATATGATTAAAAGCAGAAATAGACAAATCCACAATTATGTTTGAGATTTCAATATATCTCTTTAACAACTAACAGAAAAACTAATCAAAATCAGAAAACGTATAGAATAACTCAACAATGCCATTGACCAACAGTGTTTATTCAACATTTATGGAACACTGGATCTTGCAATGACATAGCATATGTTATTTTCAAGGGCTCACAAAATATGTACCAAGATAGACCAAAACCTGAGCCATAGACGATCTCAACAAGTGTAAAGGAATATAATCATACAGTGTGATATTTGGTTGCAATGGAGTCTGTCTAGAAGTCGATTACAGAAAGATAACGAAAATCTCTACACACTTGGAAACTAAACTGTACATTTCTAAATAATATATGGGTCAAAGAAAAGTCTCCCACAAAATATTTTAAAGTCTGCTGTGCTGACTGAAAATAAAAAGATAACATGTCAAAGTTTTTTCTTCTCCTACTAAATGCTTATATATATATGTATATATATATGTATATATATACATATATATATATTTTTGAGTTGGAGTCTCACTCTGTCGCCCAGACTTGCGTACAGTGCAGTGGCCACTCCCGGCCACCGCAGCCTCAACCTGCTGGGCTCTGGCGATCCTTCCGCCTCAGCCTTCCGAGTAGCCGGAATTACAGGTATGGGCTACCACGCCCAGCTGATTTTATTTTTGATTTATTGTAGAGATGAGGTCTTGCTGCCCAGGCGGGTCTCGAACTCATGGGCTCAAGTAATTCACTCACGCAGCCTCCCAAAGGTGCGGGATTACAGGCTGAGCCACCCAGCCCAGCTTATATTTTTTTTAAAAAAAGAAAACTATCACAAATCAATAAGGTAAGTTCCCATCTCAAAAACTTGGAAGAATGAAAGCAAAATAAGTTCAAAGAGAACCCAAGGAAATAATAAAGATAAGATCAGAAATCAATACAATTGAAAATAGAAAGACAATGGAAAAAATCAATGAAGCAAGTAACTGTTTCTTTGAAAATATAAATAGATTGGCAAACTTATAGCAAGATTGACAAAAAAGAAATGAGAGGTAACAAAAATCACCAATACCAGAGAAAAAAACCAGGATATAGCATTTTAGACCATGCAGTCAAAAGAGATGATAAAAGAATAATAGAAACAATTCTAGACACATAAATTTAACAACTTAGATGCAATTCTTTTTTAAAGTACACAAACTGCCAAAATTCACTTGATATGAAAGTGAGAATTTCAAATAGTAGCTACATAGTAATAAAAAATTAAATATGCTCTTTTCTTTCAAGTATTTACTTATTTTAAATGGACATATAAAATTGTACGTATTTATCATATACAATATGATATTTTAAAGTATATATACTATGTGTAATGGTCAAATCTAGCTGATTAAAATACTTTGCATCACATAATTATCATTTTATGGTGAAAACATTTAACATCCACTTTATTAACATTTCTCAAATTACAACATATTGTCTTTAACTATAGTCACCACACTGTACAATAGATATCTTGAACTTATTGCTGCTATCTAACTCTAATTTTGCATCATTTGATCAACATCTTGCCAACAACCTGTCCTCCCCACCCACAATCAAACACCCCAGTCCCTGGTAGCCACCATTTTATTCTCCAATTCTTGTTTCACTTAGAATGGCCTCTAGGTTCATGCTGTTGCAGATGATAATGCTTTATTGTTTTTTATGGTTGAATATATCCCATGAGTGTTTCTCTCAGAAAACTGTCTTCTCCTTCCATTATGTGAAAACACAGTGAGAGATCTTTATCTGTGAACCAGAAAACAGGCCTTCTCCAGACACTGAATCTGCTAGCACCTTGATTTTGGACTCTCTAGCCTCCATAATTGTGTTAAATAAAGTTTTGTTGTTTATAAGTCTTGCTGTTATAGTAGCCCAAGCCGACTAAGGTAGTGAACATACTTAATGGTGGAAGACTGAATGCTTTTACTCTTAGATCAGGAATAAGTAAAATATTTCTGCTCTTCTACTCTTATTACTATCATGTTGGAAGTTCTAGAATGTGCAACAGTTAAGAAAAGGATATAAAAGTTTTATAGACCAGAAATTAAGAAAACTGTCCTTTTATGGTGATGACATCATTGTCTTAGAAAATCTTTTAAAAATCTCAAAAATATTCCAGAATTAACGAGTGAATTCAGCATGGACACAGTATACAAGATAAACATATAAGATTAAATTATATTTTTACATACTAGCAATAAAATTGGGGGCACCACAATTAAAAATACAATATCACAGTCACTCAAAAATGAAATAGTGAAGTATAAATTAAAATGAACATATACAAGACTTGTATGCTGAAAACTACCCAAGATGATGAAAGAAATCAAACAAGTTCTGAATAAATGAACAGAGATAATGCATATGGGTTGGAATCTTCAATATAATAAAGATGCCAGTTGATCCAATTTGGTATAAAAGTTCATCTGGTTCTTATTGTGATTATTAATTTTATGTGTTAATTTGACTGGGCCAAAGGGTGCCTAGATATTTGGTTAAACATTATTCTAAATGTGTCTGTGAGAGTGTTTCTGGATCAGATAAACTCTGAATTGGTAAACTGAGTAAAGCAGATCACTCTCCTCAATGTGGGTAGGCTTCATTCCAGTCTTTTGAAGGCCTGGACAGAGAAAAAAGGCTGAGTAGGGAAGAATCCACTTTCTCTCTTCTTGTCTTGGAGCTGGGATAGTGGTCTTCTCCTACTTTCGAGACCCAAGTGGGAAGGAAAGACCTCCTAAGGGACTGGGAATGACAAAGGATGGTGACAGAGAGCAGCAGACTTGCCGATGGACATTACTCTATAGTTTCAACTCATGCCCGTATGTCAACACCTACCCAACTACCCAAGATGTTTAGAGATTAACGTTTTACCACAATTCTAGGCTCACATTACAAGGTTTGTTTTATATATATATGGATTGTTCCCTATTATTGCTAAGGTGTATCACCTGGCATGGGTGTACTGAGGTTGATTTATCATTCGCCTATTGAAGACTGGATTATTTACAGTTTTGGGGCCATTACAAACATAACTTCTATAAACACTTAGGCATAGTTTGTGTGTGAGCGTGGATCTTCATTTCTCTAAGATCAATATCTGGGAGTGCAATTGTGGAATCATATGGCAGTTACTGGATTTGTTTAAGAAATTGCCAAAGTAATTCCCTGGGAAGTTGTATTATTTTATAATCCCACCAGCAACATCTGAGTGATTCTTTCTCCACAGTCTTATTTGATGCTGTCACTGCATTCTACTTTAAATATCTGATAGGTATGTAGAAATAGCTCATTTTGCTTTTATTTGTTATTTTCCTACTGGCTAATGTCTTTTCATGTGCTTATTTGTTATTTGCATATCTTCTTCAGTGAATTCTCTCATGATTTTTGTCCATGTTTTCTTTTGTTTTTACTGTTGAGTTCTAAGACTTCTCTCTATATTCTAATAGTCCTTTGTCCTATATCAGGTTTGCAAATATTTTCTCCTTTTCTGTGTCTTGTGTTTTTATTTTCTTACCAGGGTATTCCACAGCAAAAGTTTTACATTTTAATAAAATCAAATTTATTTATTTTTCTGGAAATCTTCTTGTTTTTGTTTTAAAACTAAGAACTTCTTACCTGCTTTTAGAGTCTAAAGTTTTTTTTTCCTACTTTTTCTAAAAGTTTTATATTTTTGCATTTTACGTTTAAGTCTGTGATACATTCTAAGTTAATTTTGTATAAAGTATGAGACATATTGAAGCATTTTTTTTTTTGTCTATTAATGTTCAATTACTACAGCAACATTTTTTAAAAAGACTGTCTTTAGGTGACCCCTTTGGGTTCCCTCCCATTATGGGAGTTTTTCTGTCCTCTCAATAAATCCTGCTTTCAAAAAAAAGTCTGTCTTTTCTCCATAGAATTGCTTTGACCTATGTCAAAAATAAGTTGGATATAGTTTGTGAAAATAATTATGGGGGTTTTATTGTTTTATTTAATTTATATCTCTCTGGTAATACAACAGTCTTGTGTGATCACTGTGGCTACATTTCACATTTTTACAATTTATTTGTCTCACTTTATTCTACTTTTTCCAAATTGTTTTACCTATTCCAGTTCTTTTGATTTTCCATATAAACTTGAGAATACTGTTGTCTTTATTTTGATAGCTGTATTACTCAGAGGTCTCCAAAGAAGCAGAATCAATTATAAGTATATATGTATACAAAATAAGGAACTGGTTCACTTGATTACAAAGACAGAGAAATACCAAAATCTGCACTTAAAAACCAGAGATCCAGGAAAAATAGTATAGTTTTAGCTCAAATTCAAATCCTTAGAAGCAAGAGAGCTGATGGTGCAACTTCAAGACCAAGTCTGAAGGTCCAAGAAGAAAGACAACCGATGGTACTAGTTCCCAGCTAGGTCTCAAAGGTAGGAGAAGATCACTATCCCAGCTCCAAGGTGTGCGTGTTTGGAACTTTTAGTGGGTAGTTTGTAAAACTGGACCATTCTGCCTTGCTAGGAGTTGTTCATAAAAGCCTCATTCTCCTTCCTTACCCTTTGCTTTTGCATTCACCTTTCTCCCCACCCCCCCCTCTCTTGGGACTCGACTGGCACAAGTAACCCCAGAAGAGTGACTCCCCTCTTAGACAGACTAAAGCAACCATACCCTCATAAAAAGACAAGTAATGTAGCCATTGGTGTCCTGGGAATTTCTGGTAGAATTTGGTGCCCTGAACCATCTTATTAAGAGATCAGATCCCAGGGTGATAGTAACAGGACAATTGGCCAAGAGAGAAAGTTATTTGTTTCTCTTTTGAACTATGAAAAGACCCTGTCTGTGAATACATTTTAGAAAGAAGAGAGGAAGGATGTCTATTTTTTTCTGTTTTCTGCAACAAAGTGTTAAACCTTTTGTGTTGGTTGATATCCCTCAGGAATAAGCTGAATCTCCAATGTTTTGGGGATGCTTTGAGTATGAAAAATTTATAATCAGAATAGTTTTTGTTTGTTTATGTATCCCAGTTTTGATTTTTAATTAAACTCCAAATTGTTTTTTTTTTTTTTTAAGAAAAGAAACCATGGAGTAGAAAAGAAAACCCCAGGATGAGTGAGTGAGAGAGAACCTCAAAAAGTAAAGGATACTTAAGTGTCAACAACATTCAAGGAAGAGTAGAAGGAAAGAAAGAGAGCAAGATAAATTGAGAAAAATTGAGACATGGAGGGAAAATAAAATTAGCATAATTTCCTGGTACTCAAAGAAGGAAAAGTTCAAGAAGAGAATAACTGATAAAACCCTGTACACCCTGCAGTTTTCAAAGTCAACCATTACTTTGGGAACTAGGAGATAATATATGACTTTTGAGTATAATTGCAATGCATTTGTATGAATAAAAGTCATATCACAGTGGTAATGAAAGAAAGGAGTTCTGAAATTAAAAAATGGAAAGGAGGAGGCAGAGGAGTTATTAGAGGTGGAGGCATGAAATATGGAAGAATGGTGAAGAGTTGTAGGAAAGAAGATGCAAGATATGGAAAAGGGAGTCCTTAGAGGAAGCAGTGATGGAATTGGAGACTAGGATGGTCACAAACCTCTGAGAATATTTACAAAACACAACTGTCTTTAGTCATGATCTTTGAAATGACTGTTTTTGTTTTGCATTAGAATTGAACGTAAAAGCAAAAGACTTAAGAGGAGTGACAGGCTGTGAATGAGAGTTTTCATTGAAACTGGCAGGAACATTGGTAACCAGCTGCTGGTTGTAAGTAGATCATTTTAAAGCAGTTTCAACATCTAAGGGATAATGCTGTTTCTGTGCTTCAGATCATTGAGTTCCCTAAGTGTTTTATCCAAGAAAATTACACATCTTTTAGATATAGAATTATCAGCTGTTGTGCAGGTTTCTTTATGATATACTTAGTGAATGAAAGAAAGCAGTGTGTGCTCAGCAATTGGTTATGGTAATGCTCATTCCATACGTAAAAGATGGGGAAGGGAAGTCCTGATATTCTGCTAGTTTTTTCACTTAGAGATTTGGTAGAAACAGCTTTTACTATCATTTCTATATACCATGTTATTATAAACCAAATGCTTTCAGAAAATTACAGACCTAGTTATGGAGATAGATGTCACTTGCACTAAACTCTGGGAAGTGGGATTCTCAGTGATGGTGAAGAAATACTTCTTTTAAAGATCAGAAGATTCTTACAGAACTCTTGGGTAAAACCTCACATATTTGCAATGTTGCGTCCAGGTGTCCTTGTTCATGGACAGTCTGTGGGGGCTCTTGTCTTTCTTACATCAGTGACTCCACTTCAAGAATTCAATGGCTGTACATTTTCTATCAGGTGTATGTTGTCATTAAGAGTGATGAGATCTGAAATCAAACCACCTAAGTTTAAATCCTGGTTCCATTACTTAAACTGTGAGTCTTTGGGCAAGTATCTGAATCTCTCTGTGTCTCAAATTCAAAATAGTTCAAAATCACACATCAGAGCTTTGTGAGGCTTGCATTAGGATAACTTCAGACAACACTTTTAAAGCACTTAAAATATTGTCTGACATATAGTACTTTTTGTAGTTATAAACTTATCCTCCTTACATAACAGACAAGACTTTCTAGCACATGCATGTAGAGTATTTGTGGTTCCAGGTAGGGAATTATTTCTTTTCTTTTTTTTCAGAGACAAGGTCTCACTCTGTTGTCCAGACTGAGGTACAGTGGCACAGTCATAGTTCACTGCAAATTTAAAATTCTGGGCTCAAATGATCCAAACTTCATGGCTTCCTGAATATCTGGGACTATAGGAACAGGCCACCACATCTGTTTATTTATTTATTTATTTATTTATTTATTTTTATCTTTGTAGAAATAGGGTCTTGCTATGTTGTCCGGGCTGGTCTCAAACTCCTGGCCTCAAGCAATCCTCCCACCTCAGCATCCCAAAGTGCTGGGATTATAGGTATGAGCCATTGCACCTGGCCACTTTCTAATATCTTAACTAGTCACCAATAAACGACATTGAAAAGTAAATATCTTTAAATGTATATATGTAGTGTTTAAAACATCTTAGTGTGTGCAAAGAAAAAATGACTCTGAAGATGCTTTAGGAGAAGACCTAATAACATTTCAGTAAGAGGATATGGTTGTCAGCGGAAATTTTTATTGCCTTAAATTTTTTCCTAAATTAATTAAAGTGACTACAAATAACTGAATGACTGAGATGTCTTCACTTTTTCTTTTCTACATATTTTAAAATTTGAATATGGAATTATTTAAAGTACTCTGGCTTACAAATGAACTCTTAGACTGACCAAATCTTAGAATAAGCTGAAGATTTGGGATTCCCATTTCAGAACCTCTTGTATGCTACTGGAGACCTCACACAGAATATCCCTACAGTATTTTGCAACAGGAAGACAGAATTGCTAGTGTCAGGAATGACAGAATGCTGCTCTGACTAGGAAACCTTGTGGGTAATTTCATTTTCATTTGCTAGTGAAGCAGAAAAATCAGCATGTTGTGTGTCAGAGTACAATGAGAAATACTTCTTGGCAGTTTGAATTTTAGTCATTGATGATGGGGGAAGATTGGAAGCAGGCTGTCAAGGTGTAACTTCGTGCAGATAAGTCTGGTTGAAAATAGGCAGGTAGTCTGCATTTTGATATTACCAGAAACAGAAAGGGCCCTTTAGTTTGAACTAAATGCCTCAGGGAATGAGGACTCCTGGGCAGTCTGCTGCTCAGGTAGCTGATTGTCAAGTCTGAAAATAAAATGATTGTTCATGTTTTTCCTTTGAACATTTCTACCTTGCTTGGACTTTATAAAGATAGAAGAAGGAAGCTGGGGGAGAGGAAAGAATAGCCATGTTGGAAATTCACACTGAAATAGAGAAGAATTTTTCAATTAAAAAAGACATCTAATAGTAATGTGATAATTCTAAAAGTTAGTAGGTTGGCTTCTATTTTGATCTGTGAATAGTGTTTTGCATTTATAGTTTACTGAATGAGAATTTAATTAAGACAAATTATAAATGTATTTTTTAATGTTGAAAACAAATACCTAATCTTTTGGCTGTATTATTTTATGATTTTTTTTAAGCTTAAACTTTTGTAGATGGGTTGTTCATTACAAAATGCTGGATGCTAACTGTAAATTAAAGATCTCTCAGTGGAAAATGTTACAAAGTTCACTAAAAATGTTTCTTTCTCATCACTGAAAACTCTACTCCTCAGAGATAAACACAATAAAAACTTAATGTGTATAGATACAGGTAACAAAAATTAAGCATGATACATATATGTGCACGTGCAAACTTATATAAATGAAAATAGACTGTGTTGTGGCAAAAATACAGACTGTTGTGTGACTTGTAACTTGCTATTAAAACTTAAAGTTACATTCTATGTTAGCATGTGAAATTACATAGTTATGGTGGAGAATATGAAACAATAATTTTTAAATGAATTCGCATATTGTTTATACACTTTTTAGGAGTGACAAACTATTAAAAATAATACTGAAGTGAAGCATGTAATTTACTTTTTTTTACATGTTGAATCTTTAGCATTAGAATTGTTGAACTACAAGACAACAGGTTCAAGTTTTTGATAGATAGGCAAAATTGTTTTGCAAAGACACTGTGCTAGATTGCTTTCTCAGTGATACTCTTGTCAATGCAGTATGGTATTAACCTCTTTAATTATTGCCAATGCTTTAGGCAAATATTTTTATTGTTGTATTAGATTGAATCCATTTGATGACTGATAGCATCTTTTTACATGTTTGATTTTACTTTTTCATTGTAAATTGTTCACAGATTTTGTCTAATTTTTCTTTTGAAATGTTATTTTTCTTATTCAGTTAATATGCATGCATGTTCAAACTTTTTATTTACAGAATATTGAAATTTTATTAATATTTTTTCTAGTTTATTATTATTATTACTATTATTATTATTATTATTTTTGAGTTGGAGTCTCACTCCATCGCCCAGACTGGAGTGCAGTGGCTCTCCCGGCCACTGCAGCCTCAACCTGCTGGGCTCCAGCGATCCTTCCGCCTCAGCCTTCCGAGTAGCTGGAACTACAGGCATATGCTACCACACCCAGTTAATTTTTGATTTATTGTAGAGATGAGGTCTCATCAAGTTGCCCAGGAGGGTTTCGAACCCGTGGGCTCAGGCAATCCACTCACCTCAGCCTCCCAAAGTGCGGGATTACAGGCTGAGCCACCGAGCCCGGCTCTAGTTTGTAATTTATTGTTTAACTTTGATTAATATATTTTTCTATATAGAAGTCTTTATCTTAATATACACAAATCCATCACTTTTTTCTGTTGTGATTTCTTTTCTTTTGGTTTTGCTTCAAAGTTATCTCCATTCTTACTAAATTTGAATGACTTTTAAAAAAGTTACCTGCCATCTTTTATCTTTCAGAATCTCAAATAAAAAGTTATTTTCTGAATTCTTGATTCTGTTTTTTGGAAGAATTTACTTATTTTTTCTTGTAGTTGTAGTATGTGTGTATATTAATGCATATGTACATTTGCACAAAAGATATGGGAAATCTCTTTATATTTTTTCCTTTTTAAAAATAATATTTGTCATTTTTGCATATGTATTTTTATTATATTTTAGTTTGTTAATTTCCATTCAACTATACACTTAAATTTATAGAGTATTTTATAATTAGTCAATATCTTTCTATATTAAGTATACTCATATAGAAAAGTTATATACAAATCACTATATGGAAGTTTACAAATTTCTGTTATTTTATTTATTTATTTTTTTTGAGTTGGAGTCTCACTCTGTCACCCAAACTGGAGTGCAGTGGCCGCTCCCTGCTGGGATCCGGCGATCCTTCTGCCTCAGCCTTCCAAGTAGCCAGAATTACAGGCATGTGCTACCACACCCGGCTTATTTTTTGATTTATTGTAGAGATGACGTCTCGCTGCCCAGGTGGGTCTCGAACCCGCAGGCTCAGGCAATCCACTCACCTCAGCCTCCCAAAGGCATGGGATTACAGGCTGGGCCACGGAGCCCGATTTTCTGTTATATTTTATAACTATTTTAATATAGTTTTTTGGAGTTAACAGAAAGAAAATATAATTATATAATAATTTTGTTTCTAGATGCCTGTTTCATAAATTCAGTTGATTCAATATGATTCTCTAATTAGATAATAGTACTATCTCTAAGTAATTGCTGTGATTCTTCTATTTCAAAATATATGTGTATTTGTTCCCTTTAATAAATTGACTACAATCATTAACACAATATTTTAAAACAGTGGTATTTTTAACACGTAATACTATTTAGTAAAAATATTATTGCATACGTTCTTCTTCATTTATGACTTTTAGGATGTTAAAAATTAATTATATTAATTTCTGGAAGATACCTTGTATCAAGTTAAATAAATTTTATTCTTTCCCAAATTACTGAGTGCTTTTATCGGTAGTTATTGCTGAATATCAGCAGAGGTCATATAGTGTAAGTTCAGTTCATGGTCTCTATCCAGGTTCACATTGTGACTTAGCCACTCATTGTCTATGAGAACTTGTGCAATTTATTTAAACTTCCTGTGCCTCAATTTCTTATCTGTAAATGACATAGTAAATCTACTTATTGCATAGGATTATGGTAGAATAAAATGAATTGATAAATGTAAGCTAGAACATTACCTGTTTCATAGTATGAATGCTCAATAATTGTTAACTGTTTATCTTCATCCATCAATAAAATTGCAAATTGGTTTTGTTTATTTAATCCATTAATGCAATGTAATAGAGGATATCTTTTTTTTTTTTGAGTTGGAGTTTCACTCTGTCACCCAGATTGGAGTGCAGTGACTGCTCCCAGCCACTGCAGCCTCAACCTGCTGGGCTCTGGTGATCCTTCCACCTCAGCCTTCCAAGTAGCTGGAACTACAGGTGCGTGCTACCATGACTGGCTAATTTTTGATTTATTGTAGAGATGAGGTCTTACCAAGTCACCCAGGCAGGTCTTGAACCCGCGGGCTCAGGCAATTCACTCACCTTTGTCTCCCAAAGTGCGGGATTACAGGCTGAGCCACCAATCCCAGCAATAGAGGATATCTTAAAGTTCAATAATCCACACATTTTGGGGATTAGATGCCCTAGGAATAAATAGATTATTATTTTCATTTGAAATAATTTGCTAGCATTAGTATATTTTTTGCAACAATAGCCACAAATAAGAAATTGCATAGCTTTCATATATATATACATAATTTTCAGTTTATACATTGTGTGTTGTATTCTTAGTAGACTGCATGAGAAATGTGAATTTTGCTTTTAAGATTAAAAATAAAAGCACTCTTACTTCTGAACTAAAGAAAACTTTTGCCATTGGCTAATGAATTGACTTTTATTTACCTAAATCAATATTTATGAATTCCATATTCTATATTTTAGCAAGTTTTGCTTACAATAAAACTTTGCTTTTATTTTAGGTATTTATTTGATCAATTAAGTATGTATTTATTAAATATGCTGTAGAAATAGAACATTTTTTGGAATAAACATATGTATATTATAATCAAACCCTCAATTGATAAGCTAAGTAGGTACTAAATTAAAACAAAATTAACAAAAATTTAAAACTTTTATATACATTTACTTATAATGATTTGTTCCAGTGTTTATTGTCTTTATTTTATAGCTGTAGAAACTAAAATTTGGAGTGATTAATTTACTCAAAGTTCAATAAGTAGTAAGTTGAAAACCAGGATTCAAGCTCAGGTTGGCTCCATGAAGGACCTTGTTCTAGTAACTGAATATGAATGGCAAACAAATAATGAAAGTATGAAACTGAATGCTAGAGACACTGTTAGACTGTAAGACCACTTCAAAGAGTAACTAGACTTCTTTGAAGGTAGATAAAATTTTTTACTTATGTTTGTCACCCCAAAATTAGCACATCCTGGCACATAGTAAGCACCTAATGTTGTATGCAGAATTAAGGATTAAATGGCTAGATCAACACTTTAAAAAAGTGATATGTCACTTGATGTGAGTCTAATCAGTAAACGAAATGGTTGACACTTTAATGTAGCTGAGTAGGAATTATAGTAGAGAAAAAGAATACACAAATGAATGGAGCACAGTAGCCTAGGAATATTTGGGGAATAGTAGTAGCCTAGATTGTTTTGTGCTCAGAACACCAGTGTAGAAGTATCCTCCCCAGATACAACGTTTCCTTTTGAAATTACTTTTGTTAAAAAATCAAAATATTGAGGTGACTCTGCCACAGACTGTGATACTCTGGGGCTTGCATTGATCACAGAAGTCATAGGGAGGACTTCAGGACACTCAGGAATCCAAAAATGATAGAGTCTCACTCAGTCACCCAGGATGGAGTGCAATGGCATGATCATAGCTTATTGCAGCCTTAAACTCCTAGGCTCAAGTGATCCTCCTGAGTAGCTGGGACTACAGCCCACCACCAGCTGCACTGGTCCAAGGTCCCTGCTGCTGCTGTTCCACCATATGCGACTCCCACCTGTGTGGGAGTCTTGGGTCTTGGCTCCCTCCCTGGCTACATCGTCTCACACCCATCACCCAGCACCAAGCTGCTGGTCACTCAGGGAGGTTCTGGGCGTGCACCCCTCAGAGACACAGGTCCCATTTCTGGCTGAAGTACCCTGTGGGGGGCCCAGGGCCACTCTGGCCACTCACTGCCTGCCCTTTGGAGCTTTGGAGCTCTGGAGCTCTGGGCTCGCCCTGGCTGAGGCACTCAGCGTGTGACCCCAAGCTTGGGGACCCAGACAAGCACAGAGAAATAGATCTGCGAAAGTGAAACTACCTCGGCCATTCTCCAGGCAGAGATTTCCATTACCCCGCCCACCTATCAACAACCCCCACCTTGGTTCCTAAGGTAACATCGCTAAACAGGAGACAAAGCCCCACCCCTATGCTGAATCAGACAAAAGCAACTCCCAGGCAGCAGGATTAAAAAAAAAAAAAGAAACCCAAACTGTAAGTAAATCTAGCTGCCTGCAACGAAAAACAAAAGGGAGAGGCTGGAGACCAGAACTGAAGTGACTTTAGCCTGATCTCTTATTTTGACTTTAGATTTTCATTATTTTGACTGTTTTGATCACTTTTGTTGTTTGCTTTCTGACTTACACTGTTTCATGATTTTATTGTTCTGTCTCTGTATTCTTTAGGGAATCTAACTTACGTGTTTTTTTTTTAACTTCTCTCCAGCCTTGTGTCTCTTTCTCACCTGATAGTTGGTATGTATGTCTGTTTTCCCTCTTGCTCTTCTCTCTTTCTAACTTCCTGTTGATCCCCCTTTCTCCATTATTTTTCTCTTTTATACCCCCTTTTAATCTAGGGGGTATAACTAAGCCCACATATTGCTGTACAGACAAATGTAAGGCAGAGGGAAATAGGTTCCAGTGTGCTCATACACCTGTTGGTGGATGCTAGAATCAGCATATACATTCTGAACCACAGCTCCCCCCTCAATTGAACCTTAAAACTGCAAAAAGTACAGCCCGCAGGCCACACTTCAACCTCAAAAGTGAACAAAGTCAGAAAACCCTCATAAGGAAGAACAGGATATTGCAGAAGTGAAACAAAAGCAACCCCACTTTCCCTCAAAACAGAATTAAAGAAGGGGAGGAAAAGGGGGAGAGAGAGAAAAATCTACACAAATGAA